>NW_006239154.1:344954-350733 GCF_000226075.1 Solanum tuberosum
CTTAAAACCCTCACTCTCACTTCTTTTAAAATGGTAAAACTGATCAAAATGATCAGCCTAACACATTTATATAACCAAAATAAAAGGCTAGGGAAAAGACCAAAATGCCCTTAATTTTTCCGGACGGATTCCCCTGCCAACTTCCCCAACTTTCAATGGCCATAACTCGCTCATACGAACTCGGAATTGAGCAAACTCAGTGGCGTTGGAAAGAAAATTCCACAAGCTTCGCAACCATAACTGGAAATACTCCTAACTCGTCCTGAGCTAGGAGTTACGACTGCTCAAAGTTGGCCAAAATTCACTGATTTCCATACTTAGCAAAATTTCCAAAACTTTAAATTCTTTCCAAAATGAAATTTCCAATTCTAAGCCTCTTCAATTATTTCACATTGCCGGACGTTACACAATCAAACATGAGTAACAATATATACTACATTAAAAGGAACATGAGCATATGATAAATCAATTAAAAAAGAGAGAGAGAAAGAGGGGATGAAGAGGCTACCACCCTAAAGAACACAAGCTCCAAATACATATAAAGATTGTCAAATTAAATACTTTTAAAATTTTAGTAAAATAATTTATAATATTTTTGGTTTGTTTAAAAAATAGTATAATGATGTTTTTCTCCAAATTTCTTATGATTCATTTAGTCTCAATGTTCGGAAAATCGATATAGACAATACACTTTGTGATTCTTTTTTTTTTATAAGTATATTTGTATATGTATTTATGGTTCTTTTTCTTTAAAAAAAATAGGTTTCAAAAAGATTATATATATATGCTCAAAACATATACAAAATTTCTTGAAATTCTTTTCTTTCTTTACTTCCTATTAAGTAAAATAATTATTTTTTTCTTCACTTATAAGTACACTACACGAGTATTCATAGAAGATTAAAAACTTTTAAGTGATAAAAAAATCATAGAAGAATATATAATTAAAGATCTTTTTAAAAAATAATTGAATTGGAAGATCGATTTGCACAAACAATTGTATTATTCAAGTATTCATTGCAAAAGATTCTTAAACTTTAGATTCAGGGAAAAGCTTACCATTTGTGAATTCACGAAAAAATATTGACAAGTAATATGCAAGCATTGAAAACAAAGTTGTCAATTATACTTCGTTACAAAAATTGTCCTCATCAAATCTAAATTATTGAAAAATACTACGATACACACATTTATAATATTAATGTATATCACTAAGATTATTTTAATTTGAATATCAAATTGATTAAATATATATAAATTGCAGATATGAAAAATGTCTCAAGTATCTTCTCTCTTTAGATCATTTCATTATAGATGTCAATAATATTTTTTGCATTACTAATTATTGAGGTGAAAATCTCATAGATTTTTTTTTAAAGATAGTCAAACAACAGTTCATAAAATATATGTCAAAATTAGAAATATGTTATATTTCAAACATAAATATACTTTTGAAAATATCTCTAAGAATTAAGAGGACTCTTTACGCTCGTGGTTGATGTACATAAGTATCCTACAATGCTTTGATAACGGCATAATCAACAACGAAAGTTTAATTAATAGATGAGATAATGTGGTAAAAAATATTTTTAATTATGTGTTAGACATTAAAATTATGTATTAATAATTTTATTCACTGTCAATCAATAATATCAATAGAAGAAATGTATCTCTGTATTATATACCATATCAAGCTAATGATTTCTATCGAAATGAATGCAAATTTATTAGTATTTTTGTTACTTTTCCTATTACAATTAATGAGAGCATAGAAATATAAAATATAATTTTGAACCATTTGAAGAAACAGGTATTGAAGTAGCGTACAATTATACATTTATTATCTGATAGACATTATGTCATACTAGCTAATTATTTTGAGTTATCGAATTAACAAGCGCTATTTGTTTTATCATAACTATTATATATTGTATTTGAAGGGAAAATAATATATAGCATTTAAAAGTGGTCGACTTTAAAAATCTCTATGGGCGAGTAGGCGACTACAACAGATTACCAAAGAAAAAAAATATTTAATGAACAAATGCAATTAATTAGAAAGATATTGAGAAAGCCTACAATTGATTGATGACAGTGTCGTTTGAAAAATAAATCATATACATGAATGATAAAAGGAGATGAAGAATGCTTACAATAAATAACTACGAGATGACTTGCTAAAATCTGCGTCACGCATAACTGATTATTTCAATGGTAAAAATGATATTCAGATACATTGTAGAACGATTGGTGAGTAAATAAATATGTGAAAAAGTCTTTGACAAAAAGTATAATATGAATGTCAATCCATCCATACTATTTGAGCATCATAAAAAGAACTTGAAATGTCATATTCTTAGCAATATGATCAAATAAATTATATATTTGAAGTCAAGATAAATGTACATCAATGTCTTGGGGATATATGAAGTATTAATCTTCAATTGGTGATAGCGTCACATCAATTCAATTTTTGAAAATACCAAATACCAAGAAATTGTCAAATAAATCATCAAATAGGTGTAACACTCCAAAAAAGTTAAGCCAAAATTTGAATTGTACTTTGTATGGATGCAAGATTGTATCGAAAAATTCTTATTTGTTCATGTATGTTAAGAAAGATTCATTACCAAATGTAGGAAGTGTATCCAAAGTGGTTTAAGTTCATTAGGGACCTCTAGCTAACACTAAGTTGAGTTCAAATTAAAGCCTTTTCTACTCCCTAAATTTTCTATGAAATCATGCAATCATCATATTTCTTAGAATATAAGGAGATAAGTGGATGATGACCTATCAAATTAAAGATCTACGTGTCTTCTTTCCAGCGCCACCAACCAAATCCCAAGGAAAAAGTTATGACCATTAAACAAGACGCTCCAATTTGGAAATAGATTTCACGAACCGAAAACTACTGATTGTGAAAGCATTAACGAATCATGGATGTTGCTTGTGAAATTGAAATTCTCTCCTAAGTTTCATGAAATCAATCCATGAGCCATGGATCATTTTATGGCTGTACGTAGATCATGTATACCTAATTAAGAGACTAATTCCTATGTCCCAAAACTATATGCTATAAGGGTCACTCGACAGTGCGAAGTTGACTGAGTCCTTTTTGGACGAATAACTTTGTGAATCCATGTCTCTTACCATGTACGTAGTTCAGTTCCATATTCACTTTAACATCTCAAATTTCATCATGCATGTTCAACTTTACAGATTATGATGCATATCTCAAATACATTCAAAAGTAATGATCACATCCTACATTTTTATGTGATGTATATTCAGATGATCTTAGTTACGTCTGATCACAACTTTCAGTCAGCAAGTGATGAGTTTTTCTTTTTCCAACTCAATAATTTAGTTTCTACATTTCATTTCTGTTCACAAGTATTCATTAAGGTGAGCAGGGGGTCATGGCCTTAATTACTACCTATAAATATTCATGAGTTTTAGTAGAGGTTTCATAGATAATCAATTAGAATTGTTATATTTAGTCTACTTTGTTTCAATTTTTATTCAGATTACAATAGTAGTATAGTATACAAAACTAACTTTATTCAGTGATGTATATTGAATTATGCTTCTACTTAGTCATTTTAGTCTTTACTCATGTTTATACTCAGTTTCTCGTGACTTATGCAGTATCAAAGGTTAGCTTGGCCGGGGTCCATATTACGACTAGAGAATAGTCTCGAATTGGTGATAATATATATATGATACTTGTTCTTGATTGTTATCTTGTTTAGTTGTCTATAATCATCGCACATAGATTCATCCTTCTTCTTACAATTGATCATTCAACTCTTTTAACTATATAGCAGAATAAATGTAATTTTACACCCCTCGATCGATCACATCTTGTGTTTGTTAATGTTGAAGTTGACTCTTTAATTTCTTCTGCTTTCTTAAAACGTAATGATCATAAAATTCAAGTGTGTTGATCTTCTTACCTTTCAAAAGTTTCTCCAATTCAAGTATGCTCACATAATTCAGTATCATGTGACATAATCTTGTATTGTCATAATTAGATAATTGCATTGACAAAGTTAATAATGATATTTTCGGTCAATGTGTAGAGACCATCCTTCAACATGCTTTTTAATTAGCATGTCTAAAAAAAATTCAGTCACCTAATTTATAGTTTCTATATACTTGTATTCTTGTTTATGATCTAGTGTACTCAAGAAAAAAATATTCTTCTTCGGATCAATAACATAATAGACTTATGTAATAGTCATCCCAACTTTATCATGTTGGTGAATTCAAACGGTATCTATGTCAATTATTTTACTAGTTATATCATTGCCTTTATTACGGTTCTTCTATTTTTCTCTTAGTTGTTAAATTAATCTCTTTAGAACATCATATGTAGAGTATAAATAGAGTCTAACATTGATTTATTGACACGATGGACTTTACAATTGATAATTGTTTCAAAATAAGTGTCATCTTAGCAAAATAAATTTGTCCTAAAATAAGTGTCACCTTAGGAATTCAAGACAGTATGCTTTTTCAATTATACCCTTATAATCCACCTTCTTAATAGTATTCAATTTCCAACAAACATTAATTAAATAGGGACAGTTTAGTAAACTACACATTGTACTTATTGATTTTTTAATGGACGTGATATTTACTAATGTGACTCTTGTTTCGGGACGAAGGGAGTACATAGCAAACCATGGTATTAGCATTGCAAGCGTTTATAATGGATGCATTAGCATGGTTAAGACACATTTATCTTTTTCCGCATCCTTTTCATCGTATTTGTGGAGGGTATTTTTTAAACGGAGATGGGCCTACTAAAATTCCCCTCAACTTTTTGAATCAGGACAAAACTGCCCTCATTCATCTTTCGGTCTCCAAATACCCCTATCGTCAGCCTTTTGGCTCAAAACTACCCTCGATATCAATCATTTAGCTCATATTTGCTCTTAGTTTGAGCCAAAAGGTTGACATCAATGATATTCGAGGTCTGAAAGGTGAACGAAGGGTAATTTTGTACAAATTCAAAGAATTGAGGAGCATTTTAGGCGTTTCTCCTTTTTAAAAATAAATATTTATTTTGGAAATTATGCAGCGCAATATGCTATTTTTAATAGAGCAGCAATTTTCACATATAGCAAACAAAAAAATCATAATTGTATGCTATAGCAAAGTTTGCATAATTGCGCTCCATAACAAACATATACATGTATAATTCGCTATACATATACAATTGAAAGCTGTCTATTTCACTATACATATATACAAAAAGTAGCAATTGTATAATTCGTCGGCTCCTCTTCAGATTTGTATAATTTCGCTGGCAGGCCATTTGTATAAATTGTTGTTAGCCTCTCGTTTGTATAAATCGTTGACAAAAATATTTGTATATCAAAAATCGCTCTCTCTTTCGCTTTATACAAACATAAATTATACATTATATTTTGTATAATCTGTGTTTGTTTAAAACGGGAAAGAGAGAAAGGCAAAAGAGAACTAGGTAGGGGAATATTTGTATTGTATAATTATAAGTGTATAAGACGAATATATATGTATTTGCATGTGTATATACAATTTTCTCGCGCTTTATACAAACAGAAACGCAATTTATACAATTCTGTTGTATAAAACGAGAAAGAGAGAAAGACAAAAGAGAATTGGCAGGGGAATATTTTTATTATATAATTATAAGTGTATAGGACGAATATATATGTATTTGCATGTGTATATACAATTTTCTCGCGCTTTATACAAACAGAAACGCAATTTATACAATTCTGTTGTATAA
>NW_006239154.1:352478-387837 GCF_000226075.1 Solanum tuberosum
GAGCAACTTTCACATATAGCAAACAAAAAATCATATTTGTATGCTATAGCAAAGTTTGCATAATTGTGTTCCATAGCAAACATATATATGTATAATTCGCTATACATATACAATTGAAAGCTGTCTATTTCGCTATACATATATACAAAAAGAAGCAATTGTATAATTCGTTGGCTCCTCTTCAGAATTGTATAATTTCGCTGGCAGGCCATTTGTATAAATTGTTGTTAGCCTCTCGTTGGCAAGGGAATATTTTTATTGTATAATTATAAGTGTATAGGACGAATATATATGTATTTGCATGTGTATATACAATTTTCTCTCGCTTTATACAAACAGAAACGCAATTTATACAATTCTGTTGTATAAAGCGAGAGAGGGTGAGCGAGAGAGGAGAGTGGCGAGCGAGAGTTTGAGGGAGAGAGGCGCTGGCAAACAGTTTGCTACAGGACACAATTAAATCAAAGTGTGGTTATACCATTTAATTTGAATTAATAGTTTGCCATTATGTATAATTTTCCCTTTTTAATACACCAAATCAGACAATACATAAGAAATAATTTCAGAATAACTACTATCAATACTACTAATAAATCTTATTTAGCACTATTATTAATACTACTAATAAATCTTATTTAACACTATTATTATACGACCTACCAAACGACTTAATTTGCAAGATTCGTATCTAAAATTCTCTGGGAATATTTGATATATTATTTTTCATTATGTCACTATATTGCAAAGGAACATTAGGAGAATCATGATGGACCACCCTTTTTTTTACCAAATTAAGTTCACTCTTAAGAATGTGTTGTGAGGGTCAAGAAATATACCAAATAATAGAGATATATTAGCCAATAACCAATAAATTATATTAATCGAAAATGATAGAGAAAGTAATTTAGCAACTACGTACATGCAAGACGCCAAATTTAAGCTGAACTTCAATTCTAAGTAAGACGTCTAATCTATCTAATACTATAATTAGAACTAGTATTGGGATGGCTACTTTGATGAAATTTTAAGGTCACTTGTCCTATATCAAGTCAAATCGAATCCACGTAGAATTGATAAAATGATGAAAATACAAATTTAGTTGCCATTAATGCATAGAAATATTGTGAATATATATAAAATCTCTCTGTCCTAATTTATGTGATGTACTTTTCTTTTTAGTCCGTTGAAAAAAAGAATGACACATTTTTATACTTAGTAACAGTTTAACTTTAAAATGCTCGTTTTACCCTTAATGAGATGGTTTATAATCACACAAACATTTATGATTTATTTCCGACCACAAGTTTCAAAAGTCTTTTTTTTTCTTTCTTAAACTTCATGTCAAAGTAAACAACACATCACATAAATTGGGACAGAGGAAACATTATCTTTTGTCTTATTTATTAATGAGCTATACTGTTAAAGAATGACAAAAGTCCCACATCGGTGGTTAATGAGATGGGTGGACTCCTTATAAGGCTTGGGCAATCCTCCTCCCTTTGAGCTAGCTTTTGGGGTGTGAGTTAGGCCTAAGAATGACAAAAGTCCCACATCGGTGGTTAATGAGATGGGTGGACTCCTTATAAGGCTTGGGCAATTCTCCTCCCTTTGAGTTAGCTTTTGGGGTGTGAGTTAGGTCTAAGACCTAATTTAACATATACAAATCAAAATTCAGCCATAATTAGTCCAAGTCTAATTGCACATAATCAGTCACCATTCAATTATTAAGGGTTAACAAATGGTTAAGGGTCATATCATTGTTCAATATAACCACAAAAATCTAATCTTATTCTTCTCTTTGCTAGTCACATATATATTTCTTCTAAGGGATTATATTTGTCATTTTCCAACCAAAGAAAGAAGAAAAGAGAGAGAGATGAGAGTGAAATAGTAACAGAATTGATTATACATCTACTTATTTATTATTTTTGTCAAGAAATTGAAGAGGGTGAGGTACTCGTAGTCTGCTTGGTCAAGCTTTTAAAAGTTAAAAATATTTATTTAAAAAGTTATAATATTTGGTTAAGCTTTTAAAGAAAAATAATTTTTTTAAATTTTGAATAGTAGCAAAGTTATTTTTTAAAATTTAAAAAAAATAATTGTTTCCCATAAATACTTTTGGAATATTTGACCAAGCACAAAATAGTGTTTTTATTGTAATAAAATTGATCTTCAAATTAATTATTCAAATACAAAGAACTACTCTTCCTGAAAATACTTTTTATTAATAAAAATATATTTTTAAATAATAAAATTTAAAAACTAGGCCAAATAAGGCATCACACATGCCAAATTGTGTTGGGAGGGTCTGTTTGGGTCCCTACTGCGCATGCTTATGTCCATAAAGTTTGATTGTATTCAAGTGACTAGGAACATGATGGATTTTGACTTCATTATTATAAACCAAGTGTTCCAATATTTGTTCTTTACTTGGAGCAAACCAAATAGTAGAAGAGGTGGAACTTGTCATATCATAATAGAATCGTTCAAAATCGAATCAAAATTAATAATTTGAATACATTTTTTTTTATTAATTTACCAGTAATGGGTAATTGATTTAATGATTTTTATTTTTTTTATTATCGGGTTATTGATTCTTAACGGTTTGAGGTTTTTTCTTAACGGGTTAATCGAAAACCTAATAGTAAATTAATAAATTATATTTATACCATTTTGGTATATAAAGTCCTTGACTTAGGATTTAGTTTCATATTTTTATTTTTGGCAGTCTCAAACTTTCGATTATTCTAAAATGTGTTAGTGTTATTTTTTAGCAAGATACAATTTATCAACTCATGTGCACGGTTTATTTAGTTTGTTACCATGTTTCTAAGTGATTTTCAATCATTTATTTTTTGTGTCAAATCTTAACGATTAAACCGATAATTGAACCGATAACGATCAATAATCGATAAACAGATAACCGATAAGCCAATATCATAATGGTTCTTAATGATTTAGCATGTCTACACACCCAAATCGATTAGTTGAACCGATAAACTTCAAAACCCAATCGAACCGACCGATACGCAGCCCTATTTCATAAACACTTAACAATTTTATTTTGAATTTTTGGTAAAAGTTAATATTATTTTATTATTAAATAGGTAACTAATAGAAATAAATTAAAACGGAGAGAGTAATTATTTGTCAATTTAATTTGTATATTATATTTAACTAAATTTATTAATAGTAAAAAAAATACACTAAATGTGTACATAATTTTTAAATTATAGTTTTGACAAAAAGGTATTCCCTCTATCCCAGTTTGGGTAATTCCCTTTTGTATTTACTCAGTCTAAAAAGAATGATGCAATTCAATATTTAGTACCCTCTGTCTCAATTTATAACTTACTTTCCTTTTTAGTTAGTCACACAAAGAATGACACATTTTTATATTTAGTTATAATTTTATTTTCAAAAGTTCATTTTATCCTTAATAAACTAATTTTTAATCACAAATATCTATAACTTATTTTAGACCACAAACTTTTTTTTTTAAAACTACGTGTCAAGTCAGACTAACTCATATAAGTTGGAATGGAGGGAACAATAATTTGTCTTTAAAATGCTTATTTAATCATTAATAAAATAATTTATAGTCATACAAACATTTTTGACTTGTTTTAGATCGCAAGTTTCAAAAATATTTTTCCTTTTAGATTCTGATTCAATTAAAATTACATTACATAGATTGAAACCGCTACGATTAATGCCACTAGAAGGAGGGTGGGAACACATGGGTCCGGGTTCTCTTCAAAGTAAAGAATGAATTGGTGGAAGCTAAGGTGGTGGTGGATAATGATGATATAAAATTATGAAAAGTGGCCACCGTCACTCTTTTTAGGTTTATTTATCTCATTGTGTTCCTTCCTTTTCAAAACTTTTTTAGTGATTGGAGTGCAAAAGCCAAATTTTGCGTTTTATAATCTTACCAACAACTATTTTTGACTTACATGGTAATCATTGATTTTTTTTGTTATTTCCCCCTATTCATGACAACTTCTTTTTAATTATGCCTTCTCTAAGTGTATTGATATTTGGTTATAACTATCTAAATTATTGCTAGTGATCATTTTAAATTTTGATGCTCTTTGCGTGATTTAATGAGATCTTTATATGAATTTGAAACCTAAATGATGGAGAAAAATAAAAAAAATAATCAAATTAATGTGTCAGAATAAAGTTGACATATTCTACGTATGATGCACTAATGCATTAAATTAGTGCCCTATATGCATGTCATGCATAGACGGTCCACTAAACCACTACTTGATGAATGTTAAGACATATGGACCTCTATAGCTCACTAAGTTAGTGTGTTAATAAGTGTCATTAAAACTAGGATATAATTCTAATTTTACATGCTTTTTGATCAACTTTTTTTTTTGTTTTTCCACATCATTTAGGTTATGGACTCCTTTACCTAGATAATTTGATTCATTATGTACTATTAATTATATATATTATACATTATGTATATTTGCATGTGTGCATTTAAAAGTAAGGAGCATGCACTACAACAAAAATAACTTTTAGCGAGAATAAATAGACACATTAATAAAGAGTGCTAAAGTATTTATCGGCATTAGTTAAGTGTCATTAGATCAAATATCGTTAAAGGTTTTAGGGACATAAACGAAGAGTGTTAATTGCCGCTAAAAATATATATTTAATGGTAATTGAGCTATTGCCATTAATTAATTGCCGCTAAAGATCATTTTTTATGTAGTGATGTAATAAAAAGCTAGTGATTATTCATGAAGGAAAATATAACAGATGAAAAAAGTGAAAAAGTTATCCAACCAATGAGGATTGTGGTGCAGGAATGATAAGTAGTCCTTTTATTCTTAATTAAAGGTCTTGGATTCGAGTCTTTTTGCATATGAAGTCGCCTTCGTAAGCTTTGCCAGACTTTCCGGCGCAATTTGAATTTAGTCAAGTTCCAAACCAGGCGAAAACAAAAAAAAGTTGTCCGATTAGCTTGGACACCATACCGCTCATTTAATAATACCCCACCGTGATTTTTTAATTCTTCCTTTCTTGAATTACCATTTTTTTTATAATAATAATAATATTATTTTTATTTTATTTTTAAAAAAAAGAAAAAATAGGAGCCCAAAACTATCGTACCCCACTAAAGTAAGGTTGTGATATGCAATTGAGAAGTCACAATCAAAGAGATCACATGACCAAATGCCATCTGGTTTGATCATTTTAGTTATAATAAATATTCCAATATTATGAACTTTTTTTTTTCTTTCAATTATTTGTGTTTACAGCCCACAGCCACTGGCTTCAATTTTTTGCCCTTTGGATGGTAGCAAGTTATTTTCCTACAGCTAGATTTCGTATTATCTCAGCTTTGACTCTTTAACACCAAATCTTCAATAATTAATCAACTTAAAAATATATATACATAGTTAATACTATTCTTTTTTCTTTTAATTATTTTTGGACTTAATTATTCAGTTCATGGATCAAAATTTTGTCATTGCTTGTTTTTTAATCTACAAAGAGAAACACATGGAATTATCATAACACTTGTTAAACTTGAACAAAGAAAAAAAAACACTTGGTATATTAAATATTTTCTTTCGTTTTCTTTTGGATAATACAAATATACCACAAGTTCCGTAGAATAGTATAATTCTTTTATTATTATACGCAAAAGTCTCGAGTTAGAGTTGAGCAGAGGTGTCAAATGGACGGGTTGAATTGGGTTGAGTTGATAGATAGGGTTATTGACCCGCCGAAAAGCTACTTGTGTTGAAATGGACTAAAATTTATAATTCAATCTATCCAATTCTTACTAAGTTTTAATTGTTCTTTTATAAATTTTTAATAGCTAATAAAATTATTATTTTTCTATTATGGTTAAATATAACATATTAAATAAATAAATAAATAAAAATTTAAAAATATTTTGACAAGATTTCTCATGACTCAATTTAAGCTACATCTCAACCCAATTTTTGTGAATCAATACCTCGCCGAAACTTGAATGAAGTGGACGGATTTGAACGAATTGAGTTTGATTTTTACACCCGAATCTAGAATAGTGAGTAGTAAGAAAATCATTTAATGTGTTTTTTTCTTTTAAGAATTGCGTCAAAAAGGAGAAAGCGGCAATGATAAAAGTAAAGGGACAAAGAGTAAAATATGTCAAAACAGAATAACGACCTTTTTTTTTCTTCCCGCTTTATTTCCCCTGTTTTCTTCTTTAAACTGAATCAAACTCCATAAATTTCTTCTTCCTTTTTTCTGCTACTCAATCAAATTTATATAACTTGATTCAACAGCAATAAGAATATAAAAATGGTATAAATTTAGAGAGTTAATGGGGGTGTTTTTTTTTAAAAAAATTATTGGTACTATCAAGGACATGACCCACAAGAAGAGGCCCATTAGTTTGGACAAGTGTTTTAATCTATGATTTGAGCACAAATAGTTTGATGCAAAAATGGCCAAAGAAGTAGATCAACATCAATATTTTACACTGTGTCTTTGTTCCCTTTGCCTTCTTTAACAACCTTCACATTCTTCCTTTCTGTTTCTCAAACTTGCAGTTTTTTCACTAATCTCCATGGATAAACATCACTCTCAGCTGGCGCTCGCCAAGTGTTCACGGCACCAGAGATATAATGAATGGTTTGTGTTTTGATTTTTGTGCTTTTAGAACATCATGTTAATTCTCTTCTTATTGCTAATCAAACTTTTGATCTTTGTTTAGGGTGTTTCGAGACGTTCCCAGTGATATAATGATTGTAGTAGATGGAGGCACATTTTCATTGCATAAGGTAATTCTCTTTTGTGTGTCTTGTTTGTAGCTCAAAATACTTTATTTTTGGGGGAGGTGATTTATATTGTTCCTTTTCATGACTAAACTGATTCAAAGTTCGTAGACTACAGTGTAAGGCTTGTAACATAGAAACATGTGATGCAGTTTCCTCTTGTATCGAGGAGTGGGAGAATTCGGAAGCTTGTAGCAGGGCACAGGGATTCTGATATATCGATGATTGAACTACTTAGTCTACCAGGTGGAGCTGAATCATTTGAGCTAGCAGCCAAATTTTGTTATGGAGTTAACTTTGAGATTACAGCTGCAAATGTTGCTCAGCTTTGTTGTGTGTCTGATTATCTTGAGATGACTGATGAGTATTCGAAAAATAACCTTGGTTCCCGAGCTGAAGAGTATCTCGAGGTTGTTGTAAGCAAGAATCTTGAAATGTGTGTTGAAGTTCTTAAACAATGTGAAAACCTGCTCCCTTTGGCTGATGAGCTGAAAGTAGTTATCCGATGCATTGATGCTATAGCCTCTAAAGCTTGTGTGGAGCAGATTGCTTCAAGCTTCTCGCGCTTGGAATATAGTAGTTCTGGTAGACTCCATATGAATCGCCAGGCTAAGTGTGAAGGAGACTGGTGGATAGAGGATTTATCAGTTCTTCGTATTGACTTGTATCAACGAGTCATAACAGCAATGAAATGTCGTGGTGTTAGGCCTGAAAGTATTGCAGCTTCACTAGTTAACTATGCTCAGAAGGAGTTGACAAAGAAGTCCACTTCCTGGAATCAGTCGACCCAACCAAAAGTTGATGTGGTTTCAGGTTCAAATGACCATGAAAAAGTTGTGGTCGAGACGATTGTTAGCCTTATGCCTGTTGAGAAATTGGTTGTTCCCATAACCTTTCTTTTTGGGCTACTGAGAAGTGCTGTGATGCTTGATTGCACAGTTGCTTGTAGACTTGATCTTGAGAGGCGGATAGGATCTCAATTAGACATAGCTACTCTCAATGATCTTCTCATTCCTTCTTTTCATAATGCTGGTGAAACATTATTTGATGTCGACACAGTGCATAGGATCTTGGTTAGTTTTTCTCAACAGGAGGATAGTGATGAAGATATGGATGATGTCTCAGTGTTTGAGTCTGATAGCCCTACTTCGCCATCCCAAACTGCATTATTCAAAGTCGCAAAACTGGTGGACAATTACCTAGCTGAAATTGCACCTGATGCAAACCTAAAGCTGAACAAGTTCATAGCAATTGCTGAAAGCTTACCAGCACATGCTCGTACCATCCATGATGGACTTTATCGAGCAATCGATGTCTACCTCAAAGTATGTACAACCAATTGCTTGAAATGTGCTTCTCAGAAAACTTTATTGGTTTGAGTACAAGTTTTAAAATTTTATGGTTCTTTCTATCTTTGAAAACTACCTGTTTATAATGACTTAAATGAATATGGTTCCAAACTACAATAAGGTATTGTTTCTTACTAATCTATTTGCTAATGACTTAAAATGGATACACAACTTTCTATGAAGAGGATTAAGTACTTTACACAGAGTTCAGGATGTTTCCTTTAACAGAATCTTCTAAACTAACAAGTTCATATTACTAACCGAGTCATAGAGCTTCCTTAGGAAGTTCCTTAAGTTATTACTTTTGACTAATTATCGATGTTCATCCCATGGATACTCCAGGCTCATCAGGCCTTATCAGATCCAGACAGGAGGAGACTATGCAAGCTGATTGATTTTCAGAAACTCTCACAAGAATCTGGAGCACACGCTGCACAAAATGAACGCCTCCCACTCCAATCAATTGTACAGGTTCTTTACTTTGAGCAAATGAGGCTTCGAAATGCCTTATTTTGTTCTTATCCTGATGATGATCATAAACCAATGCACCAATCGTGGAGGATCAATAGTGGTGCTGTAAGTGCAGCTATGTCTCCCAGGGATAATTATGCTTCTCTAAGACGAGAAAATAAGGAACTAAAACTTGAACTAGCACGAATGAGGATGAGATTGAATGACCTGGAGAAAGATCATGTTTGTATGAAGAAAAATATGGAAAAATCTAACTCGCGGAGATTCATGAGTACATTCACGAAAAAGATTGGGAAGTTGAACATCTTTGGACATAGTTCTTCCAGGGAGTCTAGTTCCCCCTCAAAGAGGTCACAAGTTACTGATTCTAAGCTAACTGAAAGAACATGACAGACAAACTTCCTGTTACTTAAAGTTACTTGGATAGGTTTTGGTTGCTCCTAGTGCAAATAGTACTTGTAATCTCTGTTCTCTATTTTTCTGTCCTCAGATCTTGTATATGAGCTTTAGAGATATGCTTTAGCAAGTCAGATTTTTCATTTTTCATTCAAGTAACGTAAATTTTGAGTTTCTGATCTCCAGAAGGATGTTTAAGTTATACACATTGATATATCTCATCTACAGAAATTGGACAATTATAACACTCATACGAAAAACCAACCTCCACAAGCCATATGACTAATACACTTGTTTTTATTTTGATTTATCTTTCTATTCTTTCGGTTTTCTTGCTTTTCTCACTATCAGCAATTCATTTTCATGTCTCCAAACAAATGGACTAAATGCATGAAAGTTTATTCATTTTCTAGATGTATCGCTATGATGTTATCAGGTTTTCCATATGGTTCATTTTACTCTTTTCCTCTCTCAAAAGATAAACAAAAAGAAGTCCCTTGATGACAAGTGACAACTAACTTTCATCTCAATCATATTTTTGCTCCCTCTTTAGGCAAATTGTTTCATAATTTTCCTACTTTTTGTTCCTTTCTTCAAATACTTTTTCACAGATATTCTAAGAATCTCAATGGTAATATTCAGTTCATCAAATAACATGGAAGTAGCTCTTCCATTGTTTAGTAACAATTGGCATGCCAAAAGTCACCCTCAGATTGAGATGCCCTCGTTCACTATCTGTCTTTCTCAAACAAGATTTCAGCTCAACTTGGTTGGAACATATTGTATACTGACAACGGTGGTTGGCTACTCGTGATGCTGGAGAATGGCTATGGCTGCTGTTGTAATATCTTTTAGAGTGCATAAATGTACTGTCAAAGGATGAATCATCTATAGACTGCTGAGAGAAGTTATCAGGTCCATTTCTATTCTCTTTAAAATCGTCATCCTCGTAACTTGCAACATACCAAGGAGAATTCTGAAGCCTGTTGGGGTGCTTACCATGTGTAAGGTGCTTTGGAGTCATTCCTGCTGTTGACTTGGGGAGCGAGTTTCGATGAGGAAAGGGATGCTTTCCAGGATTCTTCAAGGACTTAATTCCCTCGAACGATGAGCTCCAATCAGAGACACTATCCTTTACATGCTTCTTCAGGGACTGCTTTTCCTTAAGATTTAAATTCTGAACATTAAGAGGACGATTGTCACGATTCTTGAGGAATTGGTTTTCCCTGAGAAGTGAGGTTTGACTAGTACTTATAGAAGTAAAATCGTGGGAATCGTAACTGTTGAGTGTGGGGATTGCTAGTGGCATAAGTTGATTCTGCTGCCTTTTGGCCTTCAAAAGATCATAAATTGTCTTCTTAGGAACTATGTAGAACACTTTGCCTGGAAGCAGAACTGCTTCAGGACGAACAACAATCCAGGGAAATTTGAAAACATCAGGACGGGCAATGCAGTGTCTCGGGTACTTCTTGAGTACTTCTGCAGCAATAATAGGCTTTGTATGAGTCTCAACACGCCTACCAGGATGTACTAACTTTAGTAAACCTTCCTCTCTTGTTGATATACCCATTTTGTCAGTTTATTTCTGGACTTTCTGATAAGCTTGTGCAAAAAAATAACCAAAGGGGAGGGAACTTGATTACCCAAATTACCAATCTTATAATATGTGTGTTCAAAACCTGACAAAAGGGTGGAGGGGAACACAAGAATTAGACATAGGAAAAAGTGGTGGCCTTGTTGATCAACAGTACCCAATAGATACTTGTAATTGGATAATATGATCTCATAATGACTCTATTAGTGGTATCTAAGATCCATTATTGTATACTTTGATGCTGCATAATCTGTAACATAGAATGATGTCTTCAAAGTTCACGAGCCAGTTAGTTATCTTGTTATTATCTACTTTATGCGACTCCATAACACACACTTACCATTTAGTAAACATCTCCTTTTGTTCTTTTCTTGATAAAAGAAAACACTTTTCAACTTACTTCTGAAATAAACTCTGATTTAACCTTCTGCTACGTGTCGAACTAAGTGAAGAAAATGCTAAAAAAGGGCAAGGGAGAAAACAGAAGTTACAGATTGAACTTTTTATAACAACAATGTCTAAAACAACAAAGCATAAACTCTCAGTAAGAACTCGAATGGTCCAAGCCTGTTTGCAGTGTCCATAGCCATATGTGATAGTACTTTGTCTCAAACTCTCAAAACAGAATGTTAACATTTGTCTATCAAAAACTGCCTCTACCTCACCTTTGAGGTAGAGGTAATGTTTGCATACACACTATCCTCCCTAGACCCCACTCTATGGGATTACTCTGGGTATGTTGTTGTTGTAATGTTAACAAGCATTCTGGAGGATCTTGTGAAAATTTAACATATCAACCACGCTTTTTGCTCGTTTCAAAAGGTAGGCATGCCAAATAAAAAGGAAATATCCTAATAAATCAATACCCAAACAGGGAATTCAATTTGCAGAGACTATCAACTGCAGAAACAAAAAATCTTAAGAGTACCACTAAAAGAAGACCATATCTAATCTGAGAAAGGGTTCATCACTACAAAAGAGAGTTTCTTACTATCCCCATAACTTAAACAAGACTTGCTCAGATGACGAAGAGCCTCCCCCACCCCTAAATTTTTTTTGGCTTTCTCTCTTCCACACTTACTATGTATTCCCCATGAACTCCATCTTCAAGCTGCTGACTGTTTGGTATAGAAGCGGATGCCAAAAGCCACACCCAAAATAATCAGGGGAACTAAGAACTGGAGGAGCTTGACGACGAACTCTGATGTTTTGTCCTGGTTGTACTGAGGCTGCTTGGGAGGAGTATACTTGGTTTTGGTCGGAATGGTTGCTGAATCAATATCACCTACATAGTACTCATCCAACATTGCTCGAGCACTGCTGCTGTGGCCAACATCCTCAAAATCATCAGTCGCATCCTTTCCTGCACAAATAATCAGGAACTGCTCACCACTGTCTTCTAAAGGACTGTAGTTCTTTATATCAAGCTTGTCTAATAAGTTGGTAATGTCAAAATATAGAAGTGATTGATATTTGTCTTTACAACTCTGATTTTATTACATTACAGATAACAACATCTAAGATTTGAGAAATTACTCCAACATCAAATCAGTAAAGCTTCAGTTGGATGCCACGAAAGCTCCAAAAGAATGTACTTTTTGATGAATTTACAGTAAAATAAGGAAAATGAAGTCATTTCTTGCATACTAAAGAAAAAAAGAGAAGGAAAAATTATAAAACAAAGTTTTTTCCTCAAGTTTCCTACACCTTTTTGCTTGACTTAATTTGGATGAAAGTATTTCCTACTTATCCCTCAGCTATCCGGCTAACTTCACTTTTCCTTCCCTGGAAACCAAAACCACTAAAATTCTAGTTGCAGGAAAGAATATATCAAAATATATTACCAGTTGAAGATATCAGAACCTCATCACCTCCAGGGTGGTCATCCAAGAATTTTGTCACATCATATACCTGTAAAATAGTAAACAGAATTTTTTGAAGAAATAGAAGAAGCAAGGGAAAAAAGGAATATTAAAAGTGAGGTAACATGGAATACAAGGTGCAATTTATGCCAACCACTCAAAGTAATGCAGCATTTTGTTGCTCCACAAAAACTAATTATCAACAGCAAAGTATAGTTTAAGATCGGCGTATAAAAGCATAATTATGGTCATACGAGGGTGGTCCAGAGAACCAACTTTATCTAAGTTAATAAATTTGTTGGCAAATGAAGATGATTTAGAAAAGTTTTTGTTGGCAAATGAAGATGATTTAGAAAAGTCACTATCAAGTCTCTCTATAAAAGATGAAGATAAGGTGCTCTTCAACAAACGAGAGAAGCTCACCCCAAGGGAAGACAATAAGAATCAATATCAAAGAAGTCACGACATAACAAGCAGACGAACCAAGGTTTCACTAACGGAAAATGGAGAAGTGCAATAATTGTGGAAAGAAAGGATACTACGCTAGAGAGACTTTTGGTATAAGGAAAGTGGAACGTAACATAGCTACTTCAACTCAAAACAAGCAAGATGAGGAAGAAACTTGGGATTTCGAAACCTCTTATGTAGTTGAAGAAAGCAATCAATAGGAAGAACTTGTCACTCTCACTCTAACGAAGAAGATGAGCTCACCCTTACAACTCTAAGTGAGAAACTGGTCGATTATGAACATGAGATCGGATCGTTGACTCGGGATGGCTCCAATCACAGGACAGATGATGAGAAAAGATTATCAGCATGAGTGAGTGAATATAAAGCCGATTGAAGGTGACCACAAATCATTCAAAAATGCAAATAACTCCAGTTGGCAAGACAATGTTTGTGCCTCGTCACAACTCGGCATAAGTGAAACTTCAAAATGAAGTTATATTGAAAGATGAAGGTTACAAGCATACCAATCATCGAGGGAAAAAGCTTAACAGTCAATCTATGTCATGCCAGCCGAAACAACTTATGTGGTATTTGATGAAGCACTAACATGGTGGTACAAATAGGTCTCCTACCAGATTCGAAAGAATTAGAGCAAGAGCTACAACTTAAACTTGAAGGAGAAGGACAAGGAAGCAAGGCAGAATCAGAATAAGAGATATGTGAAAAACACAAATCACATACAAAGGAGATAACTTCAAAAGAAGATAATAAGAGCCCATGGCAAACTAGAGTACATGAAACCCCAGAAGAGTTGAAAGGAGTCCAAGAAGTTCTGCGACCTCAACTAAGAAGTTAGACACGACCGGAACGCCCAAACAACAAATATATAAATGCAGTGTTAATTGAGGTGGTGAATATCAAAGAGACTACTACCTTTGACGAAGGTCCAAAGAGTAAGGACTACAGTAGCCCGACTGAGGTTGAGATTCTCAAAGGGCATGAACATCATGATGCTTGCAGAGTTTCAGGAATAGCTCACAATGGGAACAAAGAACATATTAAGTTGGTGTTAAGGGGGAGTGTTTAGAACTCATCACCAATTTAATTAGTATCTAAGATATTTCATAAAGAATCTAGAATAGTGAAAGAGTTGTAAATAAATGAAGGAAGATCTCTAAAATAAGTGTTCTAGAGAAAAAAAAGTCAAGAAATATTCTAGAAAGGGTAGTTTTAGAAATAAATGGTTGAAGGAACATTTTAGAATAGAGTAGTAAATATGCTTAGCTAGATTCTTCCATCATGGCCTATATTTATAGGTGGTTCATTTGCGATGTAGGTTTGTAGTGTGCTCAAGTAAATTATGTTGTTGAAGCAAGTAACAAGTGAGTGAACAAGTGAGAAATTAGAGCGAGGAACAAATAGAGTTGCTAGATTGTGAGTGCAAGAAATATTGAGTGTAAAAATTGTAAGATCGAAGCGGGTCTTTACTTTGCAATAATAAAATTCAAGTTATTAGCAACCAATTGTGCCCATCAAATATTCAACAAATAATACAAACCATAGACAATGACTCCCCACCCCCCACCCCACCCCTCAATAACGGAGGAGAAGAATTTTGCATTCTAGCAGTAGTGAATGAAGAATTTTGCCAACTGTTTCAGAAGCTACTGAAGAGGAAGTCAGAGCTTCAGTGTTGTGGTGTTTAATAATCAAATATTTACCACTCACGTCTCAAAATCCAAGACTGAACGTTTCAAGTTATTAGATTATCTCCCTGCAATTCCTAATAAAAAGACATAGATATGTTGCAATTCACATTGAGGGAATCAAGTAAACTACCCATTAATTCATGAAATCAAATAATGCAAGCCCTCAACCAACAAAAACAACCCGACAACAGGATGAGATCATACCCCATCCCACTTCAAAACTCCACTGCCTCCACATAAAAACAAGAAATAAAAGATGGTGGTCTAGAAAGAAAGAAAAAAACAGAAAGCATAACAGAATTTTGATAAAAAATCAATCTTTTAACACATACAACTAATCAAGATTGAATCTTTTCCTTCTATTGTTGGATTATTTGATCAAAGAGTAAGATCTAGGCAATGAAAACATAATGAAATAGGAGAGATCAAGAAATTATACCTTGCCACTAATAACCAACCAACAATCCTTAGCGCTGTTGTGCTGGGAGACCTCAGCCAAAGTGTAGACCTTAGCCATTTATGAACAAACAAGAACCAAAAAAAGATCAAAATTTAGGCTCTTCAAGACCTGTGAAAAAGGCTTGAAGAGAGAAAAGGGCTTGTTCGGAGGAAACGAGGAGTGTGGAGAGCGAGAGAAGGTAGTAGTTGTGAGATATAATTAAAACAGAGGTTAAAATTTGTACCTTTTTCTAAAATTTAAGGGATGTGGGGTTGGATCTAACTGAAGAAAGATGGGCCCATCCAATAAAAAAAACAGCCTGCACGAGATTTAAAGAAAGACTCGACCACAATGCCATTGAATGCCAAACCAAATAAATATGAGAGGTGCGGTAGGTGTCCAAATAAAAAACCACATGCAAAACGACTTTGAGTTGCAGTGTCCTACTCGTATTCAAATGTTACCACCAATTTTGGTTCATCTACCAATGATATGTCCAGTTTACTCATTATTCTTTTCTTCAAAGTTAAAACAATGGACAAATGCCCAAAAAAATATCCTTCTTGCTTCTTCTTTGCCTTACAAAATTTGGCCTGCTTCTTGCTTCTTCTTCTTGGTCCTATTTCTTCTTTTTCTTCATACTGTGCTGTTGTTTCTTGCGGCTACTTCCATTTTTTTAGAAAAAAATTCGACGTAGCATAAATGTGAATCGATTCGAGTGTATTATATATCAGAAGATTCAAAACAACGAGAGGAGTTCATTTCTAAAATTTGGGACTGTTTAGAGGTGATTTCGAATTAATTGAGATTAAATAGTCAATGTATACTTCATATATAGTTAACTATATTCAGATTTTTGAGTGTATTATAATATATAGTTAGTGTATAGCTCTTATGTAGGTACGCTATATGTTATATTCCGTGTTTACATTTTACGACTTTTGACAAGCTATAATGTATAATCAGTGTATGCTTCTTATGACTTTTCGCTATATTTTATGTAAATAAAACATGACTATATGTATTGTAAACTAATTAGAGAAAAGACATAAAGTAACATATGAAGTTATCACGAATTTTAAAAAAAAAACACTTTAACTATGATGACATTCTATTACCCCTAAACAATTTTGAAATGATATCACATAAATCCTAAATTTTTTAAAAGGCCAAACCCATCGGTGGCCACCTAAAGTTGGCATCATTTTTCACTTAGACACCTTAACTAGGCTTTGTTCATTTTAGACACCTCATGTCATCCTCAATTGTGTCAGTTTGACACTTTTTCGACAATCTGCCTAATTTGTAAGGTGTGTAACACACTTGCTGATGACGTGTCAAAGTGACGAATTAAATAAAGAGACGTGGCATATATAGAAATAATAATAATTAAATGATGAATCTTGAGTAGGAAAAAAACTACCAATGACTCATTGACATGTGGCATTTCTTTAACTAAATAATTAAAAAAAAAACCACTTTTAATAAAAAGAAAATCATACGCACACCACCCCGAATTGTCTTCTCTACTACCCACGCCCACCTCAAACCCCAACCCCTCTCTCTCACCCAGATTTTTTTTTTATTTGTTTTTGTCACTTTGTGAATGTTGTGAGATAAGAACGTCTTTCTTCTAATAGATTGATGTTTGAATGCTTGATTTGGTGAATGTGGTAATGCATTTGCTTGACCTTTTTGGGGGGTTTTTTTTTTTCTTTTTTTTTTGGATTTCTGGGTCAATGCAAGTCAAAAATTGGTTCTTTGGTACATAAATATGGAGTCCCAAACTTTCTACTAAAAATTATATAGCTTATCTACTTGATTTGGACTTTTTCTGTGATTATGATGTGAGAAGGCATACAAATGGATTGGAACGCTAAAATTGTTTGTTGTGAATGTAGGATTTGATAATTGAAAATATGATTTCTTGCCATTTCTGAGTGTGTTTTTTTCTTCTTGAAATTTATGTTGATTTTCTCAAATTATTTTGAGGAGGAAGAAGGACAACAAAATAAGTGAAAGTACTTAAGCTTAAAATTTATGGGCGCTAGAATTCACTTTTTGTTTGTGGCATCGTCAAATTTATTTCACCATGGCAAGAGTTTAAGCTTGGAAAATGGTAGCCAAAAAAATGGGGAAGAAGAAGAAGAAAAAAAATTAAAATTTGGTAAAATGAGGCTCTCACGCGCGTCCAGTAAGTGTATCACACTTGCTATGCCATCTCAGCAGAAAGTGTCAAATTGACACAACAAGACAGGACATGAGGTGTCTAAAATGAACGAAGCTTAGTTAAGGTGTCTAAGTGAAAATTAGTGCCAACTTTAGGTGGCCACCGATGGGTTTGCCCTTTTTAAAACAATTGTTATCACGCATCAATCATTTTGTGACACGTATTAATTTAATTTAAAGGGGAAAATGACAAAAATATACCCCCGAACTATTATAAATGGTATGACAGTATCCTTCGTTATACTTTAGGGCTATTCATACCCTTACCATTAATATTTTAGGTTGTGTATACCCTTGAGCTACTCTATGATGTTTTTAGCTTGGATTGGTTGTTTAATTGTGCCTTTCCATGGATGATATGACAAGCGGCGATTACCCATGTCTCTTAATGATAAGATAAGTTAAGATTAATAACTATTTCGTGGGATTTATGCTTAGTACCGAGAGGATAATGAGATGGAAGCTCTCCCATAGCTAGAGGTCGGGTTTCTAGTAGCAATCTCCCTATCACATACCTATGTGCCACTATGGGATGATTGTCTTAGATAAACGATGATTGCCTTAGATAGACATTAGTTAGTGGATCCACGTAAGCTAGAAGATCATGGTCCTTACCTTGGCAAGTATGACACCCATTTTCGGTGTGAGGCAGACACTGGATTCCATGTTATAGCTTGCATGGTCTATATGTCGGTTAACGCTAAACTTCCCACAAAAAGAACTAAGTTGATTTCTAATGTTTTATGAAGCTTCCCTTATGATTTAAAGATGCATTGACCATGTTCGTGATTTATGAATCTTCTTAATGATTTTACTATGTTTTAACTTGGTCTTGTATTCCATGTTTCAATTATGTCCTTTTATGATCATGTCTCATGTTTTATTGCATTCCCCTCATACTTAGTACATTCCTTGTGCTAACACATGCTTTTGCCTACATTGTTTCACTAATGTAGGGTCTGACATTCCCACTCCGCATCTCTATGGCTAGTGGGCACTTTACTAGATTCGAAGATTGGTGAGTCCTCATGTGCCGAGGACCGAACCCGTTATTGCTTATTGTCTTTACCTTTTCGTATTGTATGTGATGCATGTGTTACGTCCCAATCACTCTTGATGTACTAGATGACTTTGAGACTATGTTAGACTTCTGCTACATTTTGTCAACTCTTATGATTTGAACTGTCTTATAAAATCTCTTGATTTTCTATTTTATCTTGTATGATGTATGCTAAGTGGCTTGTGTAGGGCCTCTCGGGGTCCTATGCGGCATGTCACGTCTAGGGTGTACTTTCAGTCGTGACAACCTTTGTCTTCTCTTTTTACTTATTTAAAATCATGAATTTTTATTTTTTAATCTATGTAACAAATTTTATATATAAAAATTAAATATTTTTTTCTATTGAAAAAATAAGTAAAAAATATACTAAGTGAATGTATAAGTTAATAGTGTTCTATAATAAAATAATAAACAGAGTAAAAAGTTTATATTTTAATAAATAATCAAAATTTAAATATTCATTTATAACAATTTAGGGATATATTTTATAACAAATGTTTGAAATATTATCTATTTATATTGTAAGTAAATTTTTAATTTAAAAATATTTTATTATTGACAATAATCAAAAATCATTTATCTATATAGACATTAGAGAATAAGAGAACGAAAACATGCATCTATATAGATATTTAATACATTTAATACTAAAATAATAATCATAAATAATACATTAATTTTGTGACAAATTGATATTAATAAAAAATATTCTACTTATAATATTAATGAACTTAAATAAAAATCTATAAATACTTAGATCAAAATAAATAAATAAATAAATATTATATAGATGAAAGATTGAAAATAGCGAGGATAAAATATGCATATAACATAGAATAAAGGGGAGAAAATATCTATTATTCATAGTTAAGGGGAGAAATTTGATTTTAAAACAAAAATAAAGAAGCGTAAATTATTTTTACCTGTTCCAAAGGAGAAATCAGTCATTAAAATATTATTCCTTCTCCGTCTTTAGTTTTCTTACCATGACCTTTTCCCAACTCTTTATATTATATTAGCAAATCTTACCAATTTCCAAACAAAATTAAAGAAGTAGTATTCTTATTACATAAGCTTAAGTATCTAATAAAAATAATTAAGACTATTTTTATTTTTAGATAAGTATTAAAATGTAAATGAATTAAAATATTTTTCTTTTTCTTTTTGAATAGTATTATTTGTAAAGTAATAGATGTATGTGTTCTTTCCTTAATTATCACTAAAAAAAGAACTTTTTGAAAAAAATTGACAGAACACAAATTATTTTTCTACTGCTAACAAAAACGGTGTGATTTTCAAATGATTTGTCCAAATACAAATGGTAACAACTCCAAATTACTTTATTGAAAAGCAAGAAACGAAGAATTTTAAAATTAAGTGTACTTTCCGCTTAATCACGTGAGATAAAACTATAATACGAAATATTATAAGATGAAGTTAAAGTTTTGTTTGGACATATAATTTAAATTTTTAAGTCAGTATGTTTTGCTCATAAACATAAAAAATCCATAAATTGCGAAAACTATCGAAAATGTCATTTTTTAATACAATCTTACCAAATATACAAAAGTTCATAACAAAAGCATAATACACAAAGTTATTCCAAAACACAAAACATTTACTGATCGAACTTTCGTTCAATAAAAAAGTAAAACTGAACATGAGTTGTAGTGTATTACTCTTTAATATCCCCCCCCCCTCCCCCCAACACACACATAGTACGAACAATCTCCATATTTGAGCGTGCATTTCTCGATATAAATTATTTAAAGGTTGGTAAGAGACTAAGAGTAATAATATCAACTATAAAATTGATTGGTGAGAGTAATAATTATATCTAATATAAATATAAATAGTTCAAAGGTTGGTAATAGTAACAATATCAATGGTAAATTTTGTTTACATATGAAATAAATAAATATATACTTGTAGGTTAATTTTTGTATTTTAAAAAAAAAGGATAAAACACAAGTACCCTTTAGACTATGATCAAAATTCTAGAGACACACCTAAACCTAACCAGAGTCCTATTACCCCCTATACTAATTTAAAATGGAATAAAATGTGCACACTCTTTTGAAGACAAGTGATAAGTGCACAAATTGGACACATGTCCTTTTTTAATTGGTCACTTTATAATTAGTTAATATAATATTTATTGATATGAAAATTTAAATATATAGAATTATTTTTATTTCTTTCTTTGTATGATATTTATTTTAAAATCCTTCTCACTTTAAACCATTTTTAATTAATTTATCTTCCTTTCACTTTGAGTTATTTTTAAAAAAATTATGTATATTTTTTTAAAAAGTATCCTTTAATTTTAACATTTAATTTTTATTTTTTTTATGTTTTTGTTTGATTATCTTTACTTATTTTGATATACGTTCAAAATTAAATTATCTTAAATACAAGACATTTGGAATTAATTTTGAAATCAAATCAAAACGAAAGACAAAAAAAACAAAAAAGAGTAAATAAAATCATTAAAAAAATAAAAGAGAAAAAACAATGAATGAAGGTAAAAGAGAAACAGAGAGATACAAAGTAAAAAAATGTGTATTAACTTAATTTAAATACAAGATAAAAAAATAAGAATATCTTCTTTTTTTTTAAAAAATAATTAAAAATTGATACAAGGTTAAAAAAAAGGATAAACTACTTTATTAGATATACATCACTACCACATATACTAAGGTTACCTCTATCTTTAAACAATTACATATGTTATATACCTCTTTTAATAACTTATACCATATATTATTGAAGATACAATCAGTACTCATATCCCTTAAAACTAGGATTGATTAATTATCTTTATATTTAAACTCCAAAATTAGTGTTTTAATTAGAAATAAATACCTTTCTCTCAGATAATATGAGTTAGGGTAAAACTCAAACTCAACTTTTTCGTCTTCCTCTTCCCTTGAAGAGTCAAAATTACTGAGAAGAAACACTCAATTAAAATGGATAATCTACAACTTGTCAATACACATACATCAAATTCTTAGCCTTTGATTTTCTCACTCTCAAACCAATTCCCCACGAAACCATCATTTTTTCTCTCAAGGGAGACACCTCTCGCGCACAGAGACATGGGTATCGTTGTAAGAAGAGATTTAAAGCCCAATAGATTAATCAAATTCGACATTGATGATAGTATCAGTTGCATACCTTGTATACTATAGATCAACCAAGAAACTTCGCGTCACTTCTCCCATCGGATCTAGGCACAATGAGTAACACTGATGAATCAAAAGGTGAAACAAACACCGCCACGGTAAGATGCCCCAATCAGCCACGAACGTAATCGAAAAGTTTCAATAAGCGGAGATTTACACATGTATTTGACACATTATTGAGATACGATTATATGTATCTAGTTTTTATCAATGTATCTTATTAAGTGTGTATGTATCTAATGAATAAATTGGAGATTTACGCATGTATTTGACACAATTTATTCTGTCATGTATCCGAGTCTTGTCATAGGGTATGATCTTCTATCATGTATCTTAATATTATCATATATCTTTGTTGTGTTATTACAATGTATCTAATTATTTTCATATTTATCCGAGATACATATTTTTGGATATAATATATGAAATTGATACTTGATACATCAAATTATACATATAAAAGATACATGAAATAATATTAGATCATATAAATAGATACATGAAATTAATACTGGATACTTATACGATACATATGAATGTACTTGTATGACACTCACGTATCTAATTGTTTAGTTGGTTGGATACATTATATATTGATAATAGATACATCAAATTAATAAATTTATTATTTTAAGAGTAATAAAATGAAACTAATCAAATTATATGACCAAAATACATGTTTTTGTCTTTTATTAATAATATAATAAAATAAAATAAATTAAACATAGATATAATCCTTGATTTTTGTCTTATATTAAGGGATTTAATTTATTTAAATTTTCAGAATTAATTGTACATTTATTTTGAAAATCCTCAATAACTCCTCTAATTAAGGAAATCTATTACAACCAATTAATTTAAATAAATAAAATATGTACATCTATTTTAAAATTCAGCAAGATACATGCATCTCGCGGATTCAGTTTCATGTATCCTAAGTATGAAATATGATAGAGGAAGTAATATTTGAAACTATCGGGAATCTTAGTAATTAGGATCTAAACTAGTGGGATTTATGTAGTTTGTCCTAAACAATGTGTATTAACTTAATTTAAATACAAGATAACGGAAATAATAATTTTTTTAAAAAAGAAATTTTAAAGAAAATAAGATTTAAAAAAATAAAAATAAATAAATAAATAATATATACACACACGTGGCAGACATATGTGTACAAACACAACCAACTTGGGTGGCTGAAGGTGTCACATCAGCACAAGAGGTGTAATGAGTTCAGGGAATAATAGGACTTTAGTTAAATTTAGGTGTGTCTTTGAAATTTCAATCATAATCTAGGGGTACTTGTGCCTTACCCCTTTTAAAAAAAATGTGAAATCTATTTCCAAATCAAGTTTTTTTTTTTTGGAGAATTTGAGAGATGAACTTACATATTCAAGCGCTCTGATTTCATCTCGCGATTTCCAATCACGAGATAAAATCACATGTCCAAACACCTGCGTAAAAGCTTCACCAAAAAGTCTCAAGCTTTAGTGGTGAGGAGAAACAACTTTATTGTGCTTTTTAATTTCCCGCTGATTGTGCTGTCAATTAAATTAGTCGTTAAAATATTCATGGTCGATGGATAATCTATGATTAGCTTTATATTACCTTTGTGTTTTTAAGTTCATTGAAATATATGCTTATTAGTCCATGAGATTTTGATTTTCCTTGATGAGGAAGACAACAAAATGGAGATTGATTTGAAAGCTAAGCTATTGAATATATATATAGAAAAAGCAAAAAGCCTAAAAACAATCATATAAGAGAATGCTGGAATTCTAAGCATGAAGCATCCTATGCATTATTATGGTCATAAATAGGAAAAAAGTTGAAATAAAGTTGGAAGAAAAATGATTGAGCAACAGTTCATTAATTCCCTAAATTTCAGCCAGGAATGTTGAAAAAAAAGCTACCCGTGCAATTCTTCACTTTTGATGTCGCATTTGTATCGAATCCTCCAAAAATACATTATTTTTGAAAAATCTAACACGCATCCACTGATACTTTTGAAATTTCAAATCAACATAGAAAAAAACTATACTTGCAGTGCTGGTTAGAAAATGATGTTGTGATAATTTTCAAAGAGTTAAAAGGTAATATACTATATATACTACTTAATTATCCGAGTCGAATATTTGCACCTAATTAAAATAATTAACTTTTAGAATCAATAAAGCAAAATGAAAATATACATCACTTGTCCATAAGTGTTAAAAAATGTATATAAAAAACATGTATTTGACATTTATTTATTTGGTGTAAATATCTATTTAACAAATTAAATATGAATTTAAATCTTTATGATACGTTAAAAATATTTTTGACCCATGACAATTTGCAACGCTTATGATTGAGTATACACTAAGAAGCAACAACTATCATGTATGGAGTGCATGAAATTAGACACACTATTTCACGTATTGTCTCTCATTTTTCTTTGTATAAAAAGACGTGCTTATCAATAGAGACAATAGTCATCATCATTAATCATTGCTCTTTACTAGTACTAATTTAAACTATTAGAAAGAATACATTTTTTTTTATTATGTAATTATATTCTCAACAATTCTGACCACTCTAATAGTTGATCCTTGTAGAGTCACACCACCAACCGGAGCATGGACAATATATCGTGGTATCCAAATAAGGACAAATTTGATTTTGATACCATATACAGATATAATAAAGGGAAAAGGTTCAAATATGTTATTAAACTTTGAGAAAAAGATGATTTATGTTCTTCATTAGTAGTTGGGTACCATTATTTTTTAACGGTCAGATTTTGTGGTTTTGTGAAATCATTTTTCTACGTGGTCCCTTACTAGAGGTCCACACCACCAAAATTAAACTGATAATTTTAAAAAAAATATGCAATCAAACTTTAAGAAAGATTGATCTATGTCATTCTTTAATAATTGAGTTCAACTGTGGTATGGATCGTTTGGTTGGGATCAAGTTATCTCAGGATTTATTATCCTAGGATTAGTTATCCCACCATGTATATGGGATAACTTACCTCATCACTATGGTATAAATGGTGGGATAAGTTATCCCCAACATGACAGACATCAAAATTTAATCTCAAGACTATTTATTCTTATCTCTCACACCAAACGACCCAAACTAGCTCTTGAAGAAAGGATTGCTGAAATTCATTCCATCTTTCCTCAGTCAATATGAGACTCTAACTGTCCCTATGATCATTTGGCCGTTAACACATTTTCAAAGACTATCAAAATCACATCTTCCCCTTTACTCAACTCTGTCAACAAAGCAACAGAAAAGGAAAGTAGAAAAGGACTTGTTGTCTCTTCTCTTTTTTCCTACTCACTTCCTCTCTTTTTTTCCTCCCCTGCAAATTCTTCCTCTGCTTCAATGGAGCTGCATTGGTGTTACTATTCTTGGTTCCTTCTATCTTCTATCTTCATCAAAGTTGCTTTTTGTGATCCTGAAGGTACGCTTCAAAGGCAGATACAAGATTTAAACTTACGAGTTCCAACCTTTTAAACATTCTTATACTGTACTTCTAAAATTATGACTACAAAATGTACTATATATGTTAAAAGCCTAGTGGTTTCTTGATTTTACTTCTTCAATCTCTTCTTTTCTCCCTTGTGTAAAGTTGAAGTTATATTTGCATGTACGTGTGTGTTCAGCACATGTGAACTCATAAACTTTAAATCCTGGATCTGCCTCTATCAGTATGCATTACATTGAAAGAAAATGGAAGGTTTTAAGATGAAATGTTGCTTATGTTGTGAAATGTGCAGGATTCTTGAGCTTGTCTTGTGGTGGAAATACTACCTATGTTGATTCCTCCAACATTACATGGACACCAGATGGTGCCTATATCTCAGCTGGTAACATGACCACTGTTGATTTTCTAGAGGGTTCCTCTTCATCTACTCTCCCAGTTAGGTTCTTTTCTGATTCGCCACGTAGAAAATGTTACAAGATTCCAGTGAAGAATGTGTCATCCCTGGTCCTTGTCAGGACACAGTTTGTGTATAAGAATTATGATGGACATAATAAGCCACCTGCATTCTCTGTTTCTCTTGGGAGGGCTATTACAACAAATGTCAATCTTACTCATATCGATCCTTGGATCGAAGAGTTCATATGGCCAGTTGATAAAGACATTCTGTCTTTATGTTTTCACTCTCTTCAAGATGGTGGATTTCCAGTCATTTCATCCCTTGAACTTAGGCCACTTCCTCAAGAAGCTTACAGCAATGCCTTGGGAGATTTTCCCAATAAGTTGCTGAGGAAATGTTATCGTATCAACTGTGGTTATAATTGGTCCCTGAGGTTAGAACAAACTCTCACTTGTCGATTATGTTATGTATGTATGACTTATCGATTGTTTAGTCCTTAGTTTCTGTTTAGATTTGATGTTTTTCGTGCTATGTAAAAGGTACCCGATCGATAAGTATGATAGAATTTGGGATGCTGATGAGGATTTCAGCCCATTTCATGTGTCTTCTGGTTTTGATATTCAAGCCAATTTCAATATGACAGTTCTCAAAGAGAACCCTCCTGCAGCTGTTCTTCAAACCGGAAGAGTTTTGGCACGGTGGAGTGATATGACATATAAATTTCCTATTGATCACCAAGGAGATTACCATATTGTTCTCTACTTTGCTGGAATTCTGCCTGTCTCCCCTTCATTCGATGTATTGATAAATGGGCATGTTGTTCGATCAAACTACACAGTTAATCGATGGGAAGTCAGTAGTCTGTTCTTTACAATGAAAGGAATCGAGAGCTTGAACATCACATTGAAGACTGTCCACTACTATCCATATATCAATGCTCTTGAGGTTTATGAGATCCTAGACATTCCCTTGGAAACTTCTTCAACAACAGGTTCTAATACAGTTTTATTGTTTTTTCGACCTTTGAAGGAGTCTGTTAGAACCAATCACACCAACTTTTGACATTTTTTATGCTTGCAGTTTCAGCCCTACAGGTTATTCATCAGTCAACTGGTCTAGATCTTGATTGGGAAGATGATCCATGCTCTCCTAAATCATGGGAACACATAGAATGTGAAGCAAATCTCGTAACTTCATTGTATGCCAAAGTTTACCCTAGAACTACATTTTCCTTTTATTTTCTTTCTCTTGGTCTTATTTTTGTTAAGAGCAGAACATAATAAAGTTAAGACTTTATATAGGGAGCTTTTTGATGTAAACTTGAGGTCAATCAGCCCAACATTTGGTGACCTACTGGATCTCAAATCACTGTAAGAGTCATTAGTCTTAACAACTTATCACTTAATAGCCATTGTTTGGCTATCTTGACTAACTTATTTGAGGTTCTTCCTGTTGCAGAGATTTGCATAATACTTCACTCGCTGGAGAGATACAAAACATCGGCAGCCTGCAACATCTTAAGAAGCTGTAATACTTGATCTCGAGGAATTACCATGTTAAGTTAATGTACTTGAGAGAGCATTATCTAAAATAAGTTGTGCGCTCTCAACTTTGCAGGAACTTAAGCTTTAATCAACTTACAGCTTTTGGTTCAGAGTTAGAAGACTTGATAAACCTTCAAATTTTGTAAGTCTCACTGCTTGCATTCAGATAGTGACTTCCTTCATTCTTCCTTGCTAGTCCTGTTCAACAGTCTTTACAATTAGTGTTTTCTGTTGAAGGGACTTGCATAACAATAGCTTTCAAGGAACAGTACCCGATAGCGTTGGAGAACTGAAGGACCTCCACTTGCTGTGAGTGAGGAAAATATATACTGGCATTTTGAACTTCTTAAAGTACTTCACGTGATAAATTATTCTAATTTACCTCTCTGCAACATTCAGGAACCTAGAAAACAATAAGCTGCAAGGCCCCCTGCCACAATCTTTGAACAGAGAGAGCTTACAAGTCCTGTATGAAATCAGAAAGTCTTTTGTTTTTTGCTTCTCATGTCAGTTTCTCGGCTTATCTTTTTCGCCCTATTTTGCAGATCATCAGGAAATCTGTGTCTTTCCTTCACTATGTCTTTATGCAATGAATTCTCAAGAAATCCTACAATTGAGACACCACAAGTCACTGTCTTTGCACCTATAAAACACAAACGCCATAATCGATTCATAGTTATACTTGGTGCAGTTGGAGGAGCTGTGTTTGTTCTATTCGTTGTCTTTATATCAGTATTATTGTACATGAGGCGAAGAAAAAGTGGAGATACATATGCATCAAGTATGGAAAAAAGTCAAAACTTTTCTTTAACATTTCTCAGAATATTGATCAATCTGCTTCTAAACATGCACTTTTTTCTAATTCTAGGAACTGCAGCAGAAATGAAAAACTGGAATGCTGCAAAAGTATTTTCATACAAAGAAATCAAAGCTGCTACAAACAACTTCAAAGAGGTTATTGGCCGTGGTAGTTTTGGATCTGTTTATCTTGGGAAGCTTCCTGATGGTAAACAAGTTGCTGTTAAAGTTCGATTCGATAAAACTCAACTGGGTGCTGATTCTTTTATCAATGAGGTTCGTCACTATACCCATGCTAGTTCAGTTCCAGTCTACAAAGAAAAAAGAGATTCAAGAGCTCTCTTTATTATCTGTAGGTATCCCTTCTATCACAAATCAGTCATCCAACTCTTGTGTCGTTAGAAGGATTCTGCCATGAGTCAAAGCAACAAATTCTAGTTTATGAGTATTTACCTGGAGGATCACTGGCTGATAACCTCTATGGTACGTCACGCGTGATCTCACCCATATTCACACTTTAAATCCATAATCCTCTTCTGTCACGTATCGTTTTCTAACTCTTAATAACTGTCTCAGGAGCAATGAGCAAGAAATTGACACTAAGCTGGGTGCGCAGACTGAAAATTGCAGTTGATGCTGCAAAAGGTATGAGTAAAGAGAGGCATTATCATTACTTAAGTTTTTTATAGTTTTTAATGTTTGATTATATAACTTGTAAAGGTTTGGATTACTTGCACAATGGAAGTGAGCCAAGAATCATACACCGTGATGTGAAGAGCAGCAATATACTTCTGGATGCAGACATTAATGCTAAGGTATCTGATTTTGGCCTTTCTAAGCAAGTAACTCAATCAGATGCAACTCATGTTAGCACTGTTGTCAAAGGCACTGCTGGCTATCTTGACCCTGAGTAAGCTTCAAGTCATTTATCATCCAGTTTAATATTTGGTCCTTCCTATCCTAATTCCTAAACCTCTCTTACTACTTGTCCTCAGATACTATTCCACTCGACAGCTCACAGAAAAGAGTGACATATACAGTTTTGGAGTCGTTCTTCTTGAACTTATTTGTGGCCGAGAACCACTTAGCCACTCGGGGTCTCCAGATTCCTTCAATTTAGTTCTATGGGTAATAACAAGTCTTATAATGTTTTACACACAAAAGCATTTCATTGACTTCCTATAATACTCACATGTTGTAAACTAAATGTGAAAATTTCAGGCAAAGCCGTACTTACAGGCTGGTGCATTTGAGATAGTAGATGAGAGCATAAAAGGAACATTTGACACAGAAAGCATGAGAAAAGCTGCTTTAATCGCCTCAAGGTCAGTGGAGAGGGATGCATTGCGAAGGCCGAGTATTGCAGAAGTATTAGCTGAGCTCAAAGATGCATACAGCATTCAACTTTCCTATTTAGCATCTGAAGGACTAGCCAATTGATAAATTAGACCTTCACTACTGCAGCTCACAATTTGCAAATATAAGGTTTCTCTAGTTGAATCAAATGTTACTGTAACTTTATGACAACTTTTAAATTTGAGCTCGGAAATGTTTTAAGTTATTGATATATATCACATTTAAAGGTCTCCTTTCCCCTTGGAAGATAGGGGAAGTCGTGGATGATTTTCAACAAATAATAACAATGTCCATCCAGGCTTGCATCAGTGCTCGCCTCTACATTCTTTACGACTTGTGAACCAATCATAAAAGTAATGAGTTGGCCTAACCAGAAAACTGGCGCCGTAGATATAGGAATAATGCTGTAGAAGCAGCCACTGCATAGGGGAATATAGTCCAGATTCCCTGCACATTTCATAGGAACCAGAATTGGATTCTTTGGTAATAAATGCAAAATTGGACAGAGCAAAAGAATTATGCTGTACCACTACAGTAGCAACTGTTGCAACGGCAAATACTGGACGCTCTCTTAGTAAAAATCCAATTGTCAACTGCATTTTGGAGTAAAAGAAAAGGAGATAAGGCATGAACAGCAGGTAAACTTAAAACTGGAAATCTGTTTCAAACACAAGACTAGTAACCTGAATTGGAAGAGTTATCAAGCCGCCACAACAGACTCCAGCAAAGAAACACTCTGGTGATATATCCTGCAAAATTTATGAGCAGAGAAATGATTGAAACAGTTATAAATATCTGTTTACCGCGGGAGAATGCATTGAGTTGCTAACAATTTCTACATAGGGTTATAGCTACAACATAACACCATCATAAGATTTATGGATATAGACATAAGGAAATTGGTTGCATTGCATTCTCAGTGATTGAATTTCTAGTCAGAGTAGGCTCAGAATTAGCAAAAGGAAAGTTGTAACTGACGGACGGGGTCTGTCTATCTTCTGTTTTATAGCAGGACTTCTACACTAAATATATCAATCGTTTCAAAGATGAAATGAAATTATCAGAACTTCTAAGCATTGTTATTGACCATCCTAACATATCTGACACCTTTTGTTCTGTAGGTAACAGTATCATGCCTCAAAACTTGTAGTACCCAAAAGAGGGAACAAGAAAGTAGCAGAAGATGGTTAAACTGATCTAACCCTCAGCATGTTAAGAAGGAAAACAGAAAAAAAATCACTCACCAGAGCCCCTGCAAGGAAAGCAGTGGGATTTCTTACTCCAAGAGAAAACCGTTCCACTGCATCAGCATAGGAAAATCCACCAGTAAGCAATTAAAGAAGTCAAGGAACAAGAAGATCATATTAGTTAGAACAAGTATTTTCCAGAAATATGATAGCACAAGAAACATCAGCTATTTTAGAATGTGAAGAAAAGTTCAGAGATTTAGGCATATAGACATAAGGATTAAGATGGACTAGAACTATGCAAACTCTTACGATAGAGGATAAATTTTGAGGTAGATCACTAATTTCAATCTGACATTTCCAGCAAATAGAGAATCTTAACACATAATTAAATTGTACTCCTCCAGTACCAACATAGATGTGTGATAGTACTGATGCTACATTATGATCATAGTAATAAGTGTGCGCATATCCAATGAAGAGGGTTAAGAACCATGAGGTTTCAAGTTCAAATCCCAACGAAGCCAAAAACACTAGGTGATTGCTTCCCATCTGTCCAAGCCTTGGTGGACAGAGTTACCCGGTACTTGTGCTGGTGGGAGGTAGCAGGTACCCATGGAATTTAGTCAAGGTTCGTGGAAGCTAGCTCGAACACCACAGTTATATAAAAAAGAAAGAAAAGTGTGAGCATATCAGTGGAAGCAAGGGTTTCACAATGATTAAAAGTTTTCACAGTGCAAGAGACATTGGATTAAATTCAGCATCTTTGTTGCAACTCACCAAAACCAATGAGATTCCCATGTTTTTGTACAGCGTTTGTAATATCTCTTGCCTTCTGATTTCCGATCCCTAACTACAACCAAATTGACTCTGAATTACCAAAATCAAGTTCATATATTTTTAAGTAAGAGGCTGAATATTTTAACATGAATAATATGCTAGTAGCCAAAACAAACCTTTGAGCAAACATCATCGGATGCACCAGATTGCTTAAAAAGCTTCCCAAGGTAAAAAGGTATCATATCGCTGATGCAAACACCCCTGAATATTCAGGATCCACAACAATATTAACATTGTGGAAATCACTGTTTCTACATAATCAATTTTTACTGGCACTGAAGGTGCATAAAATCTTTTAATACAACAAAAGAAAAAGAAGGTTGTGTGTACTGCAGAATCATGAAAGGTTGGTCTGCACGTGCATTCATCAAAATTACTCAGAGGACACAGTTTCAACTAACCAGTACACCCAAAGAATAGTGGATGTTATATATGGAGCATTCCTGGAAAAGGAGTTCACTAGTGATTGCCACGTCCCATCTAGAACAAGCATCCGTGCTATAGAGATTCCAACCTACACCATTCGTCAATGAATTTGACTATAATAGTGAACATCATGAAGAAGGATAACAAGCCATTTTAGTGCCTATTCAAATGAATATAATAGTGAACATCATGAATAAGATAACAAGCCAACTTAGTGCCTAATCAAATGACTATAATAATGAACATCATGAAGAAGGATAACAAGCCAACTTAGTGCCGATTCATAGACACTAAATAACAGCATAGTTCTAGCTTTTAACTTTTTTAGACAGGGTTCTAGCTTTTTAACTTTATAAAATTTTGAAGCTTCTTCACAACTCTTTTCTCCACATGGCCTCTCACTTTTTCCTCACATCACTAAAGAACAACTCTAAAGTCACTAATTTTAAAAGCAATGTCAAATCAAAAGAAGAAAAATAATCGCAGGAAAACTATACTATCTGCAACGTGGCCATGAATCAGAAGACCTGTTAGCAGGGGAGTTCATGAACAGAAGTACCAGCAAAGGAGACGGACCCATATATTCAAAGCCTCCTCACTGATAAAAAGTCCAAAACCAGCTGCCATCAGAAGCCAAAAGTAGATCCATCTGAAGAATGAGAAGTACAAGGGCTTAATATCACATCCGAGTACGCTAATAGATAAGAGATCCAGGATATCAATTATATTAAGCATCTATCATAGTAGTCGAATAAAGTATAATAAACATAAGGTTGATCTTGTTTTCTTCTTAGATCATGGTGAAACCCCTGATGAATGAAAAGTGGCAAGGATAATTAGTTGCTTACCCTGGAGCATATTCTGGCAGCATGACTCTATAGCCAAAAGCTTTGAAAGAAAAACCAGGAGCAGGTGTAGAAATTGTGGAAGATGATGATCCATCAACCAGATATTGAATTCCAAAATTTGATCCTTGATTAGGCTGCTTAAGGCCTATGGATAGAAATGTAATAGTAGCAGCTATACCTAATGCTATTGCCAGTTTTGCCAAAAATGAACTTCCTGTGCGAACAGTTTTATCTTCCAGACTGCCAGTTAAGTCATCAGAAGCCTTGTGCACTATCTCCTCAGCATCCTCCGACTGTCCGGCTTCATAATTTTTAGCACTCACAAGCTGAAATCTTTTGATCCTACACTTTGAATAGAGAATTTGCCATCACTTATACAAGGCCCGTTACAGTGCATAGATAAGCTCGGTACACTGAATGTGTTCATTAGCTGTTTAAGGAGAGACCTCTTGAATTTCTAGGTGATACATAAATAATAATATAATCAAATAACAAATAGCATTAGATAAGACATCTCCTTGTACATTCAATTCACAAAATGTACAGGCGTCTATGATGTTGTATATGTTAGCACTAAGTTGGAAGCGAACATAAAAGGGGCTTACAATTCTACTCTAAGAATTTATAGAGTATATATCAACTGCCCCTAGGACTTCAGTCTAGTGGTAAGTGCAGCATGTAACGTGTAGGTTAGGCACACATCACAAGTTTGACCTGCCACATACAAAAGTCTGATGATTAAGTGGAAAAGGATAGAGGGAGGACTCTTTAGTTATCCAACGAATTTCAAACCGTGTGCCCCTCGAGGATCTCTCGGTTATTAAAAAAAGTAGTTCAGATCTACCTTCTTTCATCAGATCTGCCACTGCTCTTTAGCATAGGTTTATTTTACATAGCCATAGATGTTTTCAACATCTTTATGTTGGTGAACAAAGACTTGGGTGACATTCCGACATTTTACATAGCCTCGAGGTAGTGGTAAATTCTGCGTGACCTCACTTGTGAGATTTCACTGGGTATGTTGTCGTCGTTGCTGGTTCCATGCTACGAAATTAGAGATGTCCTATATGACAAAAAAAATGCTGCACCGCATATTACAAATAGAGATTTTAGAGACATCCAAGCAACCACCTACCCTACCTTACCTTCCCTCCCTTTGGAGTGATGACAAAAAAAATCAAATAACAGTTCATCAAATCCAAATTGGTAGGGTTCCATCCAGAATATTCAAACCAACAACAACATAGTCAGTATAGTCCCACAAGTGGGTATGAGGAGGATTGGTTTTACAATGACCTTATCCCTATCTTTCTAGAGTAGAGAGGTTGTTTTTGAGACCCTCGACTCAGGAAAATCGTTTTTCAGAACAAGTTCCAAAGAAATGCAAATAAAAAACGCTACTTTCTCCGTCCCAATTTATGTGACCTTTTGGATATCGAGATTCAAACAAGTCTATCTTTGATCATAATTTTTTTTATTTATCTTTAAAATATTTGGAATTGTCATTCATTGTGAGTTGTGACTTATAGTACTTCCTACCTAGTTTCCAAATATATAAATTTTGTTTCAAAAAAATTGAAGATTCCTAGCCCGAATTCAGGCTCAAAATTGTGACACATAAATTGAGACAAAGAGAGTATGATGAAAATATTGAATAGAGAAAAGTAGTCATAGTAAAGATAACCAAATTAATGAAACAACAACGAAATTTCAAACGACTAAATGAATCCATTTGTATCTATTCCAGTCTATTAATGCAGTAGAATTCCGTATCATCATAGTTAAACCATATTTACACATACAGCAACCATTCTCCTATGTAGGAAGTTAGAGATTGAGTATATTTTGAACTTACAGCAATACCTAGAGTATGAAGAGTAATTGTACTGCTGCTGCGGTGCACTACGGAGTTTCCACCGTCTACGAGTAAAACCGGCGAGGTGGTTAAGTTCTCGTAGAGTTGCAGATTGAGATGAAGATAATGAAAGAGATAGCAATATTTGATTATTACATAGAGTCACCATTATCTCTTCTCTAGCGGCGTTGTTGTGGTGGAAGTTGTTTGTTTACCGGGCGGGAATATTGTTATTGGTTAGGTAAGGAGTATATGCTCCTCGGGATTCGAAAATCTTCAAGTCCTGTACAATTGACACGTGTCAGATCTGATTAGATGTTTGTGGACCCAATGAATTGATAGTTGTATCCCTTGCGTTTGAGATACTCCAAATCACCAATCTCCACTCTTCTGGGAAAACCAATTTAGATGGTCCATTCACATTTGCCAAGGTAAGGTCCAACCACAGGATACTCAACTTTAAGTTAGATTTTAAATTTGAAAAATAACTATTTTTTAATCACTAGTTTCTGGATACGCGTGTTCCGTGAGAATTTTCATACATTTGTTGGAATAATTAAAATTCTATGAAAACATGTAGTAAGTAATAAAATGCAATAATTACTAATATATCTTTATAATATGGCAAAAAGTACCAAATAAGGAGTGTATTTTAATGTTTAAAATCAAGTTCTTTTAAGCAACCAATAGTAAGTTTTGAATTTTGGTTAGTAGTTAGCAAACTTTCAATAAAGCCACAAATGACTAATCAATCCGAAGTTCATAGAAATTAAATTTAAAAAGTCTAATAGATAGAAAACACAAAAAAAATACAATGTATTCATCTTTCTTAAGACTTAAATCATACAATATAGATGTAAACATAAATAAAAAATGGTACATAATTTTTCGAGTTCTTGTCGACTCCTTCTATCATAGCCAATCAAAATTCAAAATCCTTCTTTGTCGAGTCAAACTAAAGAATGAATCAATAGAACAAAAATGGTTCACTACTTTAACTATAGAATGAAAGGGATATCTAAGGATCTCATGAAACAAAGAAGATGATTTATATAAATAAAATTGGAGGAACACCAAAAGTTATCTTAAAAT
>NW_006239154.1:387922-388525 GCF_000226075.1 Solanum tuberosum
ATATATAGTAGCAATTGAATAGGTGATTAGATATAAGATATGAAAGTGGATATCTAAAGCAAATAAAAGAGAAAAATAATATGTATGCAATAACCATCATAAATGTATATGTAACTATCACTGGGTATGCAATAATTGAGAAATATGCAGCCAAGAAATGTGGTTTTGGTTATTAAAATTTCATAGGTTGTAGTTATTAGAAATTGTTCTTTTAATGAAGCAAAGAAATTAGGGGTTTGTAGTTATTAGAATTTGGGGGATTTTAGTTATTTCTAAGTGTTAATGCAACTAAGAAATGAGGGGTTTTCGTTATTGAAATTTAGGGCTTGTGTATATTCCAACGTGTAAAGCTAATCTAAATTTGTAATCTATTTAATGCATTAAAGATGAATGTATGTTACTTCATGAAAACGTTAATGTCTTTCTAATTCATCATCCTTTACTATGATGTGGAAGTTATGAAAATGAAAAGGTGTGAATTATGGAGTTAATCTTTTAAATAAAGTAACTAGAAATAAGAAATACTTTAAAGTAGATTATTAAAATGCTTACTTTATATATATATATATATATATTGTAACAATCTGATCCCGTCGTTAGTGA
>NW_006239154.1:389063-408081 GCF_000226075.1 Solanum tuberosum
TATATATATATATATATATATACACACACTATGTTGAGTAAATTGAAGGAGAAAAATAAAAATAAATACAATTCTTTTTTGAAAAAATGTAACTAATTTGTTTTTTTAAAGGATCCGGTCAAAAAAAGATTTTATCTCTAGAAAAATAAAACCCTACCATCACCGACAACCTATTTTGTCGTTTTAATGGCTGCCACGCCCAGTGGCCAACCTCCTCCTGAGGCAAGTCTCCTGGTAGTCCCTAAAGGACCTTATGCAGATTCACTAAGGCAGCCCCAAAGTGCCATTAAGCCCATTCCTTTGAAACTACTAACCTACCTGCATGGCGAACCACAAGTAATATGGGAGCAGAAAGAAGTAAATCAGATGATTATCAATGAGAACCTAGAGTACGCGGTGATTGGTAAGTTTTCTTATGGCTGGCCCGATATCTAGGATCTCAAAGAACTTATTCCAAAACAATGTGAATTAAAGGGAGAATGCAATATAAGCCTATTGAACAATAGACATGTATTAATAAGAGCTACTTTATTGGAGGATTATGTGCACCTACTATCGAAGCCAGCCTTTTACATAACATAGAAAAGTTTGTCTTACCCAATGAAAACCTTAAAGTGAGACCCAATGTTTAATCCGGAAGAGGAAACATCGACAACAATTGCATGAATTTCTTTTCCATCTTTACCGCAAAATTGTTTTGGGAATGAGGCAGTTTTCTTGCTAGCTGTTGCAGTAGGAAAGCCACTTCAGGTGGATATGACGACAAGGAATCATACACGGCCAAGCTACGCAAAAGTTAAAGTGGAGGTTGAAATTTTGAAGGAATTCCCAAAGCGAATTAAAATTGAAATGAGGAGGAAAAATGAGGAGGTGTTGAAAAAATGGATCAAAATCATGTATGACTATGTCTCAAAGTATTGTCAAACATGTATGATCTAGGGACACAATAAGGAACAATGTTATGTGGTACACCCAACATTATATCCAAAGGAGAGGACTGATCAGGGGAATGAAAGAAGGAGGGATATGATAATAACATTAATGAAGGAAATATGGTTAAGAGGAGTACAGGAAAAGAAGGTGACATACAAAAGGATAAAAAAGAAGAAGAATTTGTGGAACAAAGAAATAAAAATGGTGGGGGAGGAAGAAATAGACAACAGGAAAAGGTCTGGAACAAAGTAGGAATCACTACTGGGAACAAATTCAATATGTTGATACAAGGTAGTCAAGAGCTGGATGAGGAGTTAGAGAAAGGAAATGAGGCAGAAAAAAAGATCAATGAGGTAAACAAGGAAGATACCCCTGGGGTGCAAATGAGTGACAACAAGGAAAAGAAAATCAAAGCACAGTTGAGTACCAAGAAAGCTGACCCAGTTGAAGTGAGTAGCAATACAAAAATAGATAACCATTCTAAGGATAGACGATGCAGTCAGAAGGAAGAAAGAAGAAAGATGTGGATTTGGGGAGAACAATATGGAGGAGATGTCAACAAATAATAACAAATGGGAGGCCAGTCAAGCCAGAGAAGAGGAACGTAGTGAAAATGCTAATAGAAACTTATTTGGAATGAGTAAAGGGGCACCAAGCAAGAACAATTTAAATGACATTGATGAGCCAGAACTAGTTGCAAGGACAGAGCCAGATTTATTAGAAGAAACAAAGGAAATTCTACAATTTCAAAAGGAGACAGAGAAAGATGAGGACATGGAGTTTAACATCCAGCAGATTAGTAAAGCAGGAGATTTTTCACCAAGACATACCAATAGTCTTAAAAATGGTGCAAAAAAGGGCAGACAACTAATACCTTGGCAGGTAAGAACAAGGTGCTGGGAGAGGGCGATCAGGGATCAACGACTGATAAAATTCTTCTATAGAACATTAGATCTGTTAATACTCAAAAATATTTTGAGAGATTATTGGATCTAAATAAAAGACATCACTCATTCATAGTTTTGATGGAACCATTTCAAAATTCATCAAAGTTAGAACAATACAAAAGGAAGCTTGGTTTTGACAATGCGGGGGTTGGAGAAATGAGTGGGAAGGTAAAATTATTGTGGACACGGTGCAACAGGTAACCATAAAGTTCAAAATCAACAACAAGTCTTTCCTCATTTCGGTTGTCTATGCGAGGTGTAATGCGATGGAAAGATTAGAATTATAGAAAGAGCTACCAGGAGTTGCTGAGAGGGAACATTCCTTGGATTGTTGGGCGTGATTTCAATGTGATTTTAAATCAGAGGAGAAACTAGGAGGACTCACTTTCACTCAAAATGAGGCTATGGACTTTGCATCTTTCATTAGCAATAGTGCCCTAGTAGAAGTACAGTGTACATGAAGAAATTATACGTGGTAGAATGGGAGAATTGAAGGAGAATGTATATTTAAAATGTTGGACAAAATGCTGGTGAATTAAGAGTTTATGGATTTGTTTCCTTCATCAGAGGTGCATAACTTGATCATAATCATGCACCTTTACACATGATTTGCAACTCGATAGAAGATCCTATTATTAGACCATTAAGATTATTGAATCTTTGGAGTAAACACCAAAACTTTAAAAAGATGGTGGCTGAGAATTGGCAGGTGGATTTTGCTGGAAATCTATTTATAAAATTTCAAGCAAAAATGAAAAAGGTAAAATAAGTGTTGGCAGTCTGGAGCAAGGAGGTATTTGGCAATGTTTTTCAACAAATTGCCACTATAGAGGACATCATCAAAGTAAAGGAGACCTAATTGGAGATACAACCCTCAACAAGAAATAGGGCAGAGGTGAGCAAATTGGAAGCGGAACTCAAGAAATACCTGAGAATAGAAGAAGAATTTTGGAGGCAAAAGGCGAAAATGAAATGGGTTTTAGAAGGGGACAAAAACACAGTTTTTTCCACTCTTATGTTAAAGGAAGAAGAATAAGCTTCACATTAGGTAAATTATAACAGAGCAGGGGAATATTTTACAACTGAATTCTCAAATAGGACAAGCAGCAGTGGATTTTTATGCAGATCAATTTTGAGATAATAGTGTGCCAGCTAACTATGACATGCTAGATCATATTCTACGATGTATAACAGACGAGGAGAATGATGCAATGACTAGGCTACCAGAAGAGGAGGAAGTAAAGAATGTGATATTTGCATTAAATGGGAATAGTACGTGTGGGATGGACGAATTCACAGGACATTTTTCCAATGTTGTTGGGATATTATAGGTGGATATATTACTAAAATGGTCACGGCCTTTTTTTGTGGTTAGAAGCTAACCAAATACATCACATATACGAAGTTTTCGATCTAATGCTTGTCAGTCTTAGTAATTTTATGAATAGATCATTTCTAGGGTGATTCATGGGAGGATAAGTATGGTATTACACAAGATTATATCCCTGACTCAGTCAGGTTTTGTGAATGGTTAGAGTATCACAGAAACGTACTATTGGCACATGAAATAATCAAAGACATGTATATGAAGAGTAAAAATGTTAATATAGTGGTATAACTGGATATGGCCAAGGCATACGATAGAGTGTCGTGGATTTTCCTAACTAAAGTGCTCAGGAGATTTGGGTTCTCTGAGGTGATCTGTTACGCCCCCTAAAACTAAAAGACTAAACTAGAGCCTAAAGCGTAACCTAGTGGCCTAAATGGGGTTTAACGTAAAGATTAGAGTCATAAAATAACCTCCGTTAATTAGTACAAGTGTTTTTGGGTATAAACGTCAAGGCATGACCCTCCCCCCCAGGACCACCCAAGGGTCCTTGAGGAGGACCAAGAGGCTGCCCAAAAAGCTATCAAAAACAGCTTGACCTACGGATGGGCACCCACGAGCCGTGGGTGGACCCACACCCCGTAGGTAGGGGTCATGGGTCGAGGCTGGACATCCCCTGTTCCTCCTATGTTCCGGTAACAAATCACGATTTTCCAGTACGGCTCGTGGACCCACCCACGGTCCGTGGGTGGGGTTTCATGAGTGAGGACTGAAAGTTGGTCTTTTAGTTTTAGTTAGAGTTAAGGGAGGGGCTTAGGGTTAATTAATTAATTAAGTAGGGTCATTTAATACTAATTAAAACTAACTATATATATACCTAATTGACCCCTAAACTAATTCAATTAGTTCATTCATTCAAGACCCCAAAACAAACTTATTCTCTCTCAAATATTTCTCTCTAAAACCTCCATTGAAGAAGAAGAAGAAGTCAAGGTCTAGGGCTCAAGAACTCATCTTTTCTACCCAAATTCGTGAGGAATCTTCAATTAAGGTATGGTAGTTTTGATTCATGGTTAGTCTTTCATCCATGAAGTCCTAAATCTCTCAATTTCAAAGTATACAATTCTCCAAAACCTAGGATTTTCATTCTAAGTCATGGATTCTTTCTCGAAACGTTTTCAATGAATTAATTATCTTATATTATGGTTTAATTTCTGTTTTATGGTGGTTTTATGATAAATTCTTTCATGAATCCATGAATTTCAGTAACTTCTCAAGTTGGATCTTAAAGTGTGGGTATTGAATTATATGATTAGAATGTTATGGAATCATGAATATAATGAATTGATTACTTGAATTAGGTATTAATTACGAAATTTCTATGGTTTTGATGTTGAATTTCCCCCAAGAACTTATGAACCCCCATGTCCCCAATTTGTGACTATGTGATATGGATTATTGTAGTAAGGTGAAGTTTATGAGATTATGTTGTATTAGTTGAGTTATTTGAATCATGTTGCCTTCCATGTTTAATGTAGTAATCCTAAAGGTGATTGGTTGAGTGTGATCCTTGATCCAAGAGGGGTAAAGCATGAGACTTATGCCAAATTGTGGCTTTACGAGCATAATTATAATCTAAATTGTTGGGTGTTGAATTGTACGTGGTGTCATTGTGGAAAGACTCCACCAACATGACCTCTGTTGTAAGTGTTTGAGATCATGCATTTAATGACTAGATTACTTGAACTAAGACTATATCCATGTCTAATATAATGAATGCTAGATGTGTTGATTGAATATGGTCTTTGGTCCTTAAATGGGAAATATATGATATTGTACATGCTTTGTGAAAGTGTGTTCATGATGTAAGACCATCTTTTGAGCAAGTAAAGTGATCATGACTTTGATGTACTTGTGGTGTGGTTGAAAGTCTATTCTCACTCACACACACTTAAACATGATTATTCCATTATGATGGTGATATTATTGTATTGATTGAAAGTTCATTCTCATAGACACATAATGAGTATAATTTGAAAGCTTTCCTCACATATTGAAGATTCTAGGTTGAAAGTTAGTTCTCACCTAATTGAGTCTATCGTGAAGATCTTAGGTTGAAAGTCAATTCTCACCTAATGAATCTCTGAGCTATCTTTATGAATTGTGTTGGATGGAGGGTAAGATACTCCTTCATGCTTGTAAATTCAATTCAAGACTAAACATGTATTTGTGGGAAGTTATGTCTAGCACCGAGTGGATATTGAATATGAGATGGAAGCTCCCCCGCTAGAAAAGACGGACTTCTATAATGTATCTCATGAGATAGAAGCTCCCCAGCTAGAAAGGGCGGGTTTCTATAGCAATCTCATTATCCCATAACTACGTGCCCCCGTAGGTTATTTAGCCATTGGATTCATTTCTGAGCTAATACATTTTAGTTCTACCTTAGGCAAGTAGGACACCCCTTTTCGGTATGGGGCATACACCGGATTCCATGCAAGCTCACATGGTCTATGTCGGTTAAGGCTAATTCCAACAAGGTCAAGTCTGGGGTGTACTATGGCTATTCAAGGAGTTCTACTTAGTATGGGTGGGGTATGGAACTTCATCCATGCATTGCACAAGTAGGCTTTGAGAGTAGTTATGGTAGGTTCCTATTTGTCAGATGACTAATGTAATGAATGTGCTTGTGTCTAGATGGTAATTGCACTTGATGTTAAGGATACTTGTAATGTTGCATGTTAACTTAGATTGTTGCTATGAGTTGCTTTCCTTGATGTGGTTGACTAAAAATGAATGTTTTCTAGTCTATGATAGATAGGCTAAGGATGAGATTAAAAGAGGGTAAACATGAATGAGGATCTAAAGTGACTTGCTTAGTGTAGGTGGGATTATGGGATTTTACCTATGCATTGCACAAGCTTGCCTTGAGGTGGCTCATGAAGTATTGCTCACATGTCATGTTAACACTAGAGTGTATTGACTATGTATATGTTCCTAATGATATCTCTTATGTTCACTAGTTGTGATTGATATCTACCATGCTATAGTCTATATTTCTTCATGATGTCTTTATGCTTATGACTTGTGCTTTCACACTACATTCCAAATGATGATTTAAATTAGCAAGTGCATGCATTCAACTAAAAATGTCCATTTTAGCATGTTTTCAAAGGTTTTTATGCATGGCTATCATACTTGGTACATAATTGTGATAACCCATATTTTCTTCTACATTTTTCACAAAGTGTAGGGTTTGGAGACTTGATGTTCTATTCTTGGAAGATAGGTTTCTAAGGAGCAAGGAGTTGAAGATTTGGTGAGTCCTCATATTTTCGAGGACAAACCCATTATTTTCTTTATGTCTTTTATTTTATATTTAGAGCTTTCATATGGGTTGTGTCCCAAAGTTGCAGTCTTAATGGTCATAGATGGTTTGAGACAAAGTATAGACATTCCACTTGTTTTTATAAAAAACTTCGATTGTAAAAGAAAAAAATTTAAATTCCGCACCATTTTTTATTATGTTATGTTATGATATGCTATGAGTCTTGTATGAGGCTTTTCTGAGTCTTGTATGTCGTGTTACATCTAGGGGGTACCCTTGGGTCGTAACATGATCATTGATATGATATAGAGGATTGTGTCAAACAATTGATATTTAGCTTTGATAAATGACAGAACACATGATTTTTTTCATCCATCTAGGGATTAGAAACAATGAGACCCTTTATCTCCAACTCTGTTCATTATTACTGCGGAAGTCCTAACTAGGGGTCTAAACAGTTTACATAGAGATGCAAAATTTAAGGTATATGAATTACCAAAATGGAGCCCAAAGATAAATCACCTATCATAAGATGATACTATTTTATTTTGTTCAAGCGATAGAGGTTCAGTCATCAAGATGATGACAGTGTTGAAAGACTATGAAAATGTCTCTAGGAAGATGATCAATAAATCAAAGAGCTATTTTTATCTACATGATAAGACTCCTCTGATTGTGGCGATAAGGATGAAAATATTAACGGAGATAAGATAAGCAAATTCCCCTTTCATTTATTTGGGATGTCTAGTCGCTTATGGGAGGAAAAATTCCAGTTATTTTGAGGAACTGATTAGGAAAATTGCTAAGAGGATATTTTCTTGGCATAACAAATATTTGTCATTTGGGGTGAAACATGTTCTCTAGAATAACGTTCTCTAGTCTATGCCGTTATACATGTTATCGGCCCTAAATTCACCCAAAAAAGTAACAGAGCAAATTCATCAGCTTTTTGCAAAATTCTTTTGGGGAACTATGGGAGGAGTGATCGTGTCATGGGGACATATGCTTCCTAAAGAACCTTTTTTGATGGATGATCCCTTTACTTTGGAGAAAATCAGAGGTTTCTCTATTGGTAAACTCTATCCCATTTTCTGTTTTAATAGACTTGACTGTGGTTTGAAACTGAGTTTCTATTAGATATATAAAGTCTTTAATGGTGGAGAGCATTGCTTTTTTAGCTAAGTAGTTGAGTCCATGTTGACCTGCTGAAGTCATCAACCATGGTGAGAAAGTATTTTTGATTTTCATGTGTTGGTGTGTGATATGGGCCTCATAGATCAATATGAAGTAGATCAAATATTTTGGTCAACTGTGGTGTTGATTTAGTTGGAAATGGCATTCTTGTCTGTCTTGTCATAGGGCATACAGTGCATATGAAGGGTTGCTTTGGGGAAAAGGAAAAGGGTAATGTAAGGATTCCTTTCATTTTACCAAAAGGCACATGGCCTGCCTAACCTTATATGTCATAAATGATCCACACTTCCATGAGATGTGCAGGACATATGTGAATTAGAAAAACATACATTGTTAACATGATTTTGAGAACTGCAACAAACTTTTTTTTTACTTTCATGAGTCGATATTACAAAAGGAATACAAGATGAGTAAGTTTGCTTATTTAATACAAAAGGTAAGGTAAAAACAGAAGGTGAGGTAGAAACAGAAAAAACTAGAATGGGAGATTCAGAACTAGGTGAAATGTTGCAATTAAGACACTTTGGACAAGTAAAGTACAAGTCATATCTTGCTCTACCAATCTCCAGAGGGCTCTTCAATGAAGGGCCCTCCATAAGACATGAAGAACTATTGAAACTGATAATGCCTTTATGTTGTGAAGTTAAATAAATAGACAGAAATTGTAACACCTCGAAAACCAGACCCAGAAAAAATTGCAGAAAACTACCTGAAGCAGTGAACCACGGTGGCGTTCACGGGAGCCGTGACAGGGTCCACAGTCCGTTGACCTACCCGTGGTCATGACTTGGATCCCACCAGGCCAGACATCAGACCACGGGACCCTTCACGGGTCGTGGTGGCAACCGTACTGTCAAGGCAGTAGCCCCTCTAGCCAGCCCCTTAGACCTCCACGCCCAAGTGAAGACCACGAGGGATTTCACAGTCCGTGGTCCCTCACACGGGTTATGGAGTGGTCCGTGAAGGCTAACCAATAGCCCCCTAAATCCTGAGCCACCAGACCTCAACCCAAGTAAGGACCACGAGGACCTTCATGGTCTGTGGTCCCTCACACGGGCCGTGGTAAGGCTCGTGAGACAGACCCTCAGCTCAGTAGTCACCAAGTGAAGAACACGACCCACTTCACGGTCCGTGAAGGTGGTCATGGTCATCCTCGTCAGGAGTTTAAGTCTGGGGTCTTTTGGTATTTTCCTATTTTGTTGGACCCCTAAACTCCGTGGTTTTGATTAGTTTTAGCCTAGAACCATAACTAGAACTTACCTAAGTCAGATCATTAATCAAAACTTAGAAAATTAGAAGCGAAATAAGAGAAAAGGTCGAGCAACCCTAGTTCAAGAACACAACAAGTTTCCTCCGGTTCCAGCCCTGAAATCGAAGGATTTCTCCGTGGAATTCGTCACCAGGTATGTGGGGTTTCACTAGTGGGTTCTTTTCATCCATTAGGTCCCTAGATTTCAGTCAGATTCTTGATTCCCTTATTATAACTAGACCTAGGATTTCTAGAACTTCAGCATATTATTATGAATTAGTTAATTATCTGTTCCAAATCAAATTATCATGTTATTACTTCGTTTATTGCGTGAATTTCAGAGCCCTAGCTATGTATTTCTTTAGTTCTTGAATTACACATGCTAGGTCAGATATTTCAGTATTTCAGATATATATGCCTCAGTCTTGAATGTGTTATTATCAGTATATTAATGTACATTCCTAGTTTGCATGTCAGTTTTGAGCTATCCAATATATCATAGAATTCAGTCTTAATGTGTTGATCATTTAATCTATTGGGAGTAGCATAATACCGAGTTGGACTAGGGTAGTCACCCATATAGTCCTTGAACTACGAGCCACATATACTGTAAGTCCTCTTTGTGGGCATCATTTTAGTGATCACGCCAGCATGCCTCTACACCTTTGGCCGGGTGTATTGGGTCCTCTTGATGGGGTATATACATCGGACTCCACATTTAGCTCATGTGGTTTTATTATCGGTTATTAGTAGCTTCCACAATTCAGTCAGACTCCATTGCATTGACTACATTCCAGTATAGTCAGTATTCAGTCTCAACATGTTAAATTGGTCATTGCATTCGGTTAGCTCAGTATTCAGTAACTATAGCATGTTCAGATTTTACTCTTTCTTTATTGCTTGTTCAGTTATATGTTTATTTCAGCTTTACTCTATCTTGCATGCTCAGTACCTTTCAAGTACTGACGCATACTCTGCACTACATCTTCTCGTGATGTAGGTTCAGGTTCTCAGCATCCAGATCACGCTTAGATCGATTTCCGATCTCCAGTTCAGCAGCATAAGTGGTGAGTCCTTATTCTTCGAGGACAATAATCATGTTATCTTTTCATTATTTCAGTCTTTTAGTTTCAGTTTTGCTTAGACATAGCTGGGGCATGTCCCAACACTTCTAGTCAGTTAGAGGCTATTTTCAGACATAGTTAGATTCAACTTAGTATTTGAGTTTGATATTTCTTTTGTATTAAAACTCTCAGATTTGATATGTTCAGTTTAGTATATGGGTATTCCCCATCACTTTCATTTTCATGATTTAGCTTCCGCGTCAGTTATTATTATTCTTAGTATGTTTATGTCATGCCAGCAGGGTTAGCTTGGGGTCACTTGTGATCCTAGGTCCCGTGTCCGCGTCTCGGGGTAGCTCGGGACATGATAAACTTGGTATCAGAGCATTAGGTTTAAGAGTCCTAGGATGTCTGAAAAGCCGCACTAAGTAGAGTCTTTTTCATAGGTGTGAAGTGCACCACATCTAATGAGAGGGAGGCTACAAAGTGTTTTAGGAAAAATCTTCATTTTCTTGTTACTCTTATCGTGCGTAAGGTATGATTTAATTCTGTTCTAACTCGATGTTCTACGTTTCAGTGATCATGCCTCTTCGTAGAGCTAATGCCAAGAATGTTAATGCCAGGAATTCAAACGCAGCTCCTCCAGTTCCAGATCAAGAAGTTTCGAATACAAATATTTGCTCAAAGTGTTGCCAACCAGAACAATCAGCGGGTTCCAGTTTAGGCAAATGCTAATGTTGGGTCAACTGCAGCTAAAGTGCGAGATTTTGTTAGGATGAATCCGCCAGAGTTCTTAGGATTGCAGATTGGTGAGTATCCCCAAAACTTCATTGATGAGGTCAAGAAGATCTTTGAAGTGATGCAGGTAACTGAGAATGAATCGGGTTGAGTTAGCATCTTACCAACTTAAGGATGTGGCTCATATTTGGTATACTCAGTGGAAAGAGAACAGGGGTACAGATGCAACTCCTATCACTTGGGATTGTTTTAGTGAGATTTTTCTGGACAGGTTTTTCCTAAGAGAGCTAAGGGAGGCGAAAGCTCAGGAATTTATGAATTTAAGGCAAGGTAGCATGACAGTCCAAGAGTATAGGCTCAAGTTTACCCAACTCTCCAGGTATGCTCCTATCACTTTCATTTTCATGATTTAGCTTCTGCATCAGTTATTATTATTCTTAGTATGCTTATGTCATGCCAACAGGGTTAGCTTGGGGTCACTTGTGATCCTAGGTCCCGTGTCGCGTCTTGGGGGTAATTCGGGGAGTGACAGAAATTAAGTTGAACTTGAAACTAGGTACAATCAACACTTTATGCAAAGTTAATATTGGATTTATGTAAGCATCATTAATTTCTGTCACCTTGACTCTGTATCCATTTGGTAAAGTAACTAAAATGGAGTAAGGTAGGGGTTTGATTTTAGTGAGTAAGGCTCTATTGTAAGTCATGTGATTTGTGACTCCGGAATCTATTATCCATGTATGAACAAACAAATTAACACACTCACATGACAAAGTGCTTGTCTCAATAATGGAGGACTGAAAAGCTAAGATACCTACAAGGTTCACAACTGCATGCCCATTGAAGAACTTGTCTATAAGTTTTGTGGCCATCACCAGTGCCCTCCTCACGAACATGAATGTTTCTCAAAAGAGTGAGCAACTTGATGTACTAGTCGTGTGTGAGGCTGTGAATCAAACTGTGCTCTAATCCTGGCAAATGAGCACTCTCACAATTATCAGGTAGCAAACCTCTTGTGTTTCGAAGTACAGTTGAAGTTGACCTTGAGCTCCTTCCTTTGGTGAACTTAAAATCCTTTGGGAATCCATATAGTCTATAGCATTTGTCTTCAGTGTGACTTGACTTCTTACAATAGTTACAAAACAAGTGTACTTTGCCATGATTTGATGGATATGTCCGGAATGAACTTCCCAAATTTCCTGAGTGACTGGGTGATCTTGTGGATTATCCAAAAGAAGAATTGTTGGTGAAATCTGGCTTGTAAGCACCTCTGCCCGCACCTCTCTGTGGAACATAGTTTGTCCTGAAATTATTGCTATTGTTGGCTACATTAGAGTGGATAAAATTTGTGCTACTTCTTGTTGTCACACTCAAGGAGGTTGAATCTAAGTGAACATGACTGTAAGGTCTAACCTCGTGGTGTTTTTCTTCCTGAACTAAGATGGAGAATGCCTGGAGCATAGTAGGTAGGAGATTCATCATAAAAATGCTCCATCAGATAACTGTGTAGACTTCATTCAAGTCCATTAGGAATTGAATAAGTCTCTCATCCAGCTCTGCCTTGTGCAATTTAGTCATCCCACCACAAGTGCACAAACAAGTACATTGTGTGCTTGCATCCAAGTTGTTCAGTTCTTTCCATAGCCTTTTGATGTTAGTGTAGTGCCCTGTGGCATCAAGGTTTCCTTGAGTGAGATTACTTATATCCTATTAGAGTTGGTATAACTTCGCACCATTGGTCTGGTCGTACCTATCTGTTAATTCGTCCCATAGCTCCTTAGCATTGTTCACATATTGTAAGCTATCAGGTAAATCCTTTGAAAGAGAGTTTAACAGCCAAAAAGTTACCATGTCATCGCATCGTTCCCATTGAGCAAATCCAAGTGAAGTGAGAGCTAGCTTTGGGATCTTACCATTGATGAAGCCAGTCTTGTTCTTCATAGAAAGTGCTTGAAGGATGCCTCGCCTCCATGATCGGTACCCAGTTCCATCGAAAACAACTGGAGTGATTGAAGCACCAACATTTTCTGATGGATTCATGTACATAACATTGTTGGAATCTTGAGATTTAGGAGTTGGTTGATCTTTGATTGGTGCCATGGATAACAAGCAAGCAATCGAGGTGAGGATGAATGAATCGAGAGAGAGAGAGAGAAAATGAGATTGCAAATCGCGAATGGAAGATGTGTGAGGATAAGAATTGAATCAGTGTGGGCTAAGGATCCTTAGCTCTGATACAATGTTGAATTGATGATCCTATTTGAAATCAATTATCTAAGAACTCCATGAAAGGAGCTCTGAGCTCACAATCGAATTTGAAAAAATGATGAAGGCGAGATTGAATTTTGGAAACTGAAACACTGATTATCATTAAGCTAAGCATTTCTATTTATATCCATGTAACTAACTAACTAACAAAATGGAAAGCAATTAACTGACTGACTAAACCCTAACTAACATAATAGGTTAGCATTAAGCTGCACTAATTTACATCATAATCTCAACACATATAAAATTGATACAGAAAAGTCACTTTTTAGGAAGTAACCAAAATAGGGTTAGTGTAGTTTTCTTTTTCCGTTTAATCAAAAAAGTTAAACAACCGACGTCAATTTGCTAACATTTAAATTTTAACATAATTTTTTTCCACTTTATAAAATGGAAGAGTGTAAGTTTTTCTTACACTTTTTTTTCGGACTCTCATTAAGCAGTTGTCAAATAAGAAAACGTAATATTCTTTTGAAACAAATTTTTAAAAAATATATTATATAAACTTAAGACAAAAATAATAATAACCAAACAAAAAAAATAAGCAAATGATAAAAGTAGGAAGTTTTTGGTAACGTTGCCTCTTGGTTAATGTATCTACAGTGTCTGTTTTTATTTATTAGACATGAAAAGACATAAAATTAATTTACAAAACCGGAATATTGGTTTGACTATATTAAGTGCCAGAATTAGGGGAAGAAAATCTGGCATGCCCGACAAATAAACAATCCTTCTAAAATGACTTTCTTTTTAAATTCAATAGGCTACTACGTTGCGTTGCAGTAATAAGCAGGGGCAGAGCTAGAAATTCAGATATAAATGTGATAAAATTTAATAACTTTATCTTAAATAACATATTTTAATTAAGAAATTTAAATATGTATATATATTAAGTTTAAAATTCAGTTATTAACACTTTAAATCAATGTTATAAAATTTAAAATTTTGACGTCATTTTTTAATAATAAGCCTAGCAATTTTTGGATTATCGTTGCACCGGTCTTTTGTCCCATGTACTAGAAAATTTGACTTTAGGATCATCAAGTGGCTGGTGACTCTACAACAAATGGAAGCATCTTTGGACTTTGAATCCATTTTGGCTTTACCAGTCTTAAAAAAATAAATTGATTGCATTTCAATTATTCTAAATGTTTTGCTGATTATTGATGATTGCTCATAATTCATACATTTATTCTCTAACCATAAACTAATGATGCTAATTATTGCCACCAATCATTTCAAAACATTTTTGGGACAAGTTTTGAGCCGGGTATCAAAAATGCTTCGGACGTAGATTCATAAGGCATAAGTCCTAGAATTTGAGGCGTAAGCTCCAAGCGTAAAAATATTAGGCTATTAGAGGAAGTAAGTGTAACAACCTGCAAGACTATACAAACTGAGTTTAAGATTCAATTGTCGATGCATTTTTATGTTGAACTTCAACGTGATAAAACGATAAGGTTCAAAAATCTTGACATAAGCCAAAGCAATTGAGTCAAAAGGGCAATATATTGAATAAAAATGCCCTAAGATAATAGTTTTGTTCAAAATGTTTATGTCGTTATAAATAGTTTAAAAAATGTCCGTGCTATTAATAGTTTGGTCTAAAATTGTCCTTATTATGACTTAACGGGTCAAAATGTCTTTTTCTAATAAATCTATCAGTGTTTTTTCTTTTTAAACATATTTTGTTCCTAGTAAAAATGTTACTATTAAAGAACTTATTCTTGTTTCTTTTAATTCAAAATTACTTTATCTAATAAATACGGAGAAAATAATCTTTTCATTTTCTTAATCTAATTTTATCAATTAAGATAGAATAAATTTATTTATCATTTAAACTGATAATATAAGTCATATACATAAGATTATAGTAACTCATCATTAATTTTTGTTTAGATAAATTAAAAATTTCCTAATGATGCAGAATATATATATTATTTATTTATATTTTTTGAATTGAAGTAGGATAAACATTTCTAATTTAAAAAAAAATCATCATTAGGAAAAGAATGTGTTTAAAAAGTATTATATATTTATATGCAAAAAAAATATTTTTGAAGCATTACGTAAAATAAAGGCATTTTTAGACTAAACTATTGACAATAAATATATTTTTAGATCAAACTATTAAATGTGAATATTGTTATTTAATTTTATATAATTTAAAAATATTTTTGACTCTTTTATATTTAAATATCATCATTGAGATATTATGGATGAAATACTAGAGTATGTACTATATAAATATACAATATTTAGTTGATATGAATGCATGCAGGAAAAGCAAAATCGTATTGATGAAGGACCCGTTTCATAAAAGGTTTTAATTAAAATAGTCCCTGCATTAAAATTAGTCCAACAATAAATGTTTTTGAGTGGCTGGAGGGACCAAATCCAAGATATTCGAGTACCATTTCACATTGCACGAGTCAAGAAAAAGCAATAATTATAATTACAAGTTTTGCAATCATATGATTTATATTTCATTGTTTTCTCAAATAAAATTATATTTATACTTTCAAGTAATTTGTATATATGTCGGGTCAAAATGTTTGGTATTCAAATAAAAAGGAGTAGATAAACCTATCATTCTTTAAGTTGAACAACACTCAATTAAGATATGTGAATTTTTTAATTATAAAAAAATTATGTATTTTGCAAGGGTAATATTTGAATCGTAAATATTAGTCTAGGAGATTTTTTTGGAGTTTCTCCATAGTAAAGCGGATCTGTAAAAATCATGACTTGCATTATCAATCGTCAGGAATTTTCACAAAATAGATGAACTTTCTTTATCCACAACCTAGATATCCTTTAAAGATACAAAATATTTTAGTGTTTCACTAAACTTAATCGTCATCTAATGTGGAAAAACTCTATTTTTCTACACCCAAATGGTGTATTTATTCATAAGGATTAGGGTTAAGGATGAAGTCAAACTAACGAACTAACGGGCTAATTAACGCTTCTTATGAGTGAATACGATCCAATAGTTATTACTTATTTTCAACAACAAGAAATATGAAAAAACTAATTGAGTTCAACAATGCAAATATTGAGTTTTGAAATTTTTTTTCCAGAAAAAGGCAAATTATTGCACAAACTATTTCACAAATAAATGTCACATGCATATAGAAGATTTGCTTGTATGGGAGAATACAATTAAAAAAAATGGAATTTTGATCTTGACAGACTTAAATATTTTTAGTGTTTTTTATTATATCGAGAAAAAAAACATCCTCATGACTTTTTTGGTTTTTTTTCACATATTGAAACTGTGAATTCAATTCAACTCTATACCTATGTTAAATGATTAAAACAAAATTATAAACGTCATGACCTACCAAAGAAAAAAGAGCCAATTACCTTCCATTTAGAGATATAAAATGAATATATTAAAGAATACAACGCACATACCATAATTAGAGTGACACCTACCCCATGTGCACAAAAGTATAATCCATCAATTTTTTTAATTTCAATAAATGATTATCTAAGTTTCTAGAAAAGAAAAGGCTTCGATAAGATAACAAGTACTAATTTTCAATCATTTGTTTAATTTAAATATTTAATAGTCCTAATTCCTACTATATATTAGTAGTATAATTAACAGATCTTATAATGCAATAATGTTATCTTGCATCACAAAGTTTGTTACATGTATGATTCCACTCACTAAACTAACAATTTAAATTAAGGTCAAGAGAGTACTAATTTTATTTTTTTATTATTATTAAAGAAGGAGCCAGCCTAACTTTAATATAAGTTTTATAAAAAAGTTACAAGACTGAAAATTACATGTTTTAGTCTAGAAACAGTGTATTTTTCTATATTAAAACATGATGTTTCTCCATTTTTTTCCAACTTTCACCAACATTAACCAAAAAAGGTTCTTCCAATAAATAGTCCAAACACTAAAATATTTCCTAAGATTGTCCTAAACTTGTTTCATTTCTTTCTAAAACACTTTTTTTTTCATCTTATGTGAACTTTATATTATTTAAGAGTTTAAAAAAGAATAAGAGATTTTTGAATGTGTGATTCTAAACCTACCATGAAATTGATGTGGCTATATAAAAATCATGTCATTAAGAATAAAATATAATATTTAAGATTAATAGTTCTTTATTATACATATAAAGGTATCATTTATTTTTAATTATAAAAGAGATTGTGAAGGGAAATAATACTACATAAGAGATAAGAATTAAATCCAGAAACCTAACAAATGCAAGTGGAATTTACAGAAACAAAGCATAATTTAGGTATGAGGTTGGCCCCTACGCCATATGCTTGAATCTAGCATGGGATCATACTTTATTTCTTATTTTTTATTTTTTAAAAAGTAATTGGGGTAGGGGTAGGGGATTTTGGGGAATCAAACATGTTATTAACGAGGTGAAAATTCAGATAGTTAGCTAGTTGAGTTATTAAGATTTTGCTAGGATACTTTATATTTGGATCAATAAAAGTTTTTTTTGAGTAACTTACAGAAATTCCACTAGTTTAGAAGCTAATTATTTGGATTTACGTTAATTTGTAATATTATGAATTTTATCAGATTTTGGACTCTGGATATATGTATTTGCTCGTCTAGATACATGTACCTCAGAGTCATGATGTCAAAATTATGTGTAATTATTTTAGATACATTGTATCCAAGTAGATTCACATGACTTTCTTGCACGCCACTCTCTGTGTATCTGTAATTCACATGTAACTCAAATATATGTACTATCTTGCTTGCCTCTCTCCCTATTTTAGTAGATCCCGTATCAAAATATCTGTATTAAGGTGTATTTGATTTGAAATCTGGTATGAAATTATTAATGAGATAATATATAAATATTTTAAACTATAAAGTGAAATAATAATAATAAATATAGTTGAAATATTATTTTATTTTTATTTTGAAAAAACTCGTCTTCTTAACCGAACGGCACAAACGGAAATATGCAAAAAAAGAAAAAGTCAGCCCTGAGAGTGGGACCTTTGCTTGCCAACGATGTATTACCTAAAGCCGTACTAGGCACTGGAATTTTTTAAAACAAAAAAAATAGAAATTCAAATAATTATTAGGAAAAAATGCTCTATTATTCCATTTTTGTGACATTATATTATACTATTTTGAAGTCAAACAGTTCTATCTATCTATATATATATATATTAAATATATTTAACTGTAATTTTATCTGCAGTAATACTTCTTATTTAATTTCAATAGCATGTAGGTTTTTTTACTAAGAAAAGGCTAAGAAAAAATGTTTGAATCGAGACAAAACTTGAATTGTTTGATTCTCATACTTTGAATTCTTTTGTACATAATGAAATAAATAAGATAAATCATGTTTATGATAGTTATATAATTATAATAATTAGGGAAGAAAATTATTTCTAGTCCTATTGAGACATAACAAATTATTATAATCCTATTAAAACATAAAAACATTTGAACAGGACAGTCAAATCTAATCTATAAAAAAGGTAATATTGTGAATATTGAATAACGAGAACAAGGAAAGAAGAAATTTCTCCAAAAAAGCATGTCTCTTGCTCTTCCATCTTCACTTTTATTTTAATAGTAAATATTTTATATCACTTACTTTAGATTTAAATAATAGTTAAAAAAAATTACGCTATTATAACCTCGATCAAACCATTTGTTACAATATATAGTAATTACTAATTAGAAGAATATTCAAATAAGAATAATTTGATAGAATATAATATTTTTTTCTTAAATTTCGTGTTTCATCAAATATGTTAGTGTATATTAAAAATAACATGAATTGAGGTCTGGGGTTCTAGCTTTAGATATGGAGAAAATTCTGTTGAGAGCGCTACTCCTGAATAGACACTGCGGTGCGCGATCCAGATTTAATCGAAGTTTATTTAGTCGGTCCTGAAAATTGACAACAAGTGCCAAAAAAGCAGGCGCCAAAAGGCAAAATGTGGCGGAACTCACAG
>NW_006239154.1:408208-428208 GCF_000226075.1 Solanum tuberosum
AAAATGTGGCGGAACTCACAGCAATTGTTCCACCACCACCGACGCGGCCGTTTTACGCTACTTCCATCTTTTTAATGACAATTCCAATGCCTTATACCCATCTCTCTAGAGAGAGAAACACAATAAATCCTAGTGAGAGAAACACTCCTCTTCCTCTTCCTCCTCGTAAAAGAAAAAGTAACGTAATCCACGCATTCACGAGATTTGTACTTTGCCCACAACACACAAATATATATATATATATAAGCAAAGTTAGCTAATATATTTATACACACGTACGTACACTGTATAGAAGCAAAAGGCTAGAGAGAGAGAGAGAATTCAATTGATCATCTACATTCCGTGTTCCTAAGGTATACACATGAAATGGATGAATTGCTTGTTAATCATGTAAAAAACGTTTCGGTTTTATGATTTTATCCCGATCCTTAATCCAGTTTTTCTCTAAGGGAATGATTTGGTTGAAGATCTGAAATTTTATGTTGATTTCTGCAGATTCACGATATAATTCAAAATTGAAGAACTGGATTGGTTTATGCAAAATCACGGATTAATTTGGATTTGAGAAACATAATGCCAGGTTTTTTTTTTTTTTTTTGTCAAATTTGGATTCAGCTGCACGTATTTTGATTCGGATTTTAATGAATTTGAGAATTGAATCGATTCCTTTTGCTTTTTTATGTTTTTTTTTATATATAGAAATTGTTGGGATTCACGATCACGAAAGAACAAAAAGATATTATTTTGAGGCATCTGAGGATGAGAAGAGAAGAACTCGAATCAGATCTTTGAAAAAAAAGGCAATGAGTGCTTCTACAAAGCTAACGCATTCGCTCAAAAGACGTAGTAAACGAGTCGCTCATTGCCGATTTGCTTCCATTTCAACGGAAGATTTTCGAGACGAGAAAGAAGAGGAGGCAGTGAATTCATTTCGCCAGGCCTTGATAGAAAAGGATCTCCTTCCGGCTCGTCATGATGACTATCATACTATGTTGAGGTAACTTGCAGATCAGCTGAAAGAATTAACCGTATTTTATGCTCTCTGTTGCATCAAATAAAAATTAAACATCAATACACAAAACTCTGTAAAGCAAAATATAGAGGAAACATCAATACAAAAGTTTTCTTTTGGAGGTGCTGTCTGTAAGCAAAGTCTCAAATGTGATTGCAATGCAAGGTCATGCCTTCCGTAAAGTTCTGCGATCAAATCCAGTTGGGGAAATAGTCACTAGCGCTACTTTACTGTAGCCTTCATAGTAGATGTAGTTTTGTAACTCAAATTGTTGATATTAATCTACAGTACACATGTTTGAGGGGATCTTAAATATATTGCTAAGGAAGTTTCGAAATGCAGTTGCACAAGAAGCTTGGGAAGATTCATGAAACATTCTTCCTTTGTTAATTAAATTCATGTTCTTTGAGCCTCCGCCCTCCAATGCTGTAGGTGAATCGGATGATCTTGGGGGATTAATTTGGATGTCATCGGTCCCTATACCTTTTTTGGATACTTGATCTGAGCTTAATCTTCCTGAAAGTAAATTTAGAAGTTTAAGGAAAATAAAGACCTTAATAAGTTTTGGTTGCTTCCAATGTGAAGGGTCATTTCTCTTGCGAAAGTAAGACACTAAAGAGCTTAAGAACAAGCAGTTTAGTCTATCTCTCTTTTCTTGTGACTGCTGATAGAAATTTGAGGGAGAAGAATTATCTAACCTACTGCCATTGAGGTAAGGAAAAAAAGAGGAAAGAGTACCGAAGTTTTTTATTTATTAGTATTATAGAAGCATGACGTCTCTTCCTAAAAATATCAGGTATAGATGGTGGAAGGGTCTTGAATTTGGGTAATAGAAACCTTTTAATGAGTTTTTTGTCCATTTATAAGATTGTTTCCATGAATGAGCATATTAATTCAGATATCACACCTAAGGTGTGGGCACATGTTTTTATCTATTTAAGGAACACAGATGCTTGACCTTAGTTGTTTTCTTGTCTAGATCAGTATATCTCCTTGTCTATCCATTTACAAACAGAATTCATCTGTTGATTATCCAAATCCTAGTGGGCTATATAACTTTAAATCATCTAGCTGCAAATATTTCACATTACTTTCCTGATTATAATTCATGTAGCTTGTGAATAATTGAGATGTTGTCTTTTTGAGGATTAGAAATAGACTTCTTTGAGAACTTTAGACTAATTAAAACTTTTCCTAGCGTCTCTTGTCTAAATACAAGCATAAGGCAATAATCATGGAATAAAATGGTTAATTTATCTCCTGTGTGGTTTGCGAGCTATTGCATAGGAGCCAGGGTTTTACCCTGTGCGCACCCAAATGGTAGCGGCTGCGGGTTTCCCTTGTCATAAAAAAAAAATGGTTAATTTATTTTCAAAATTCTTGCATTCATCTCAACAAAGACTAAAGAGTTTGGCAAGCTTGATACTGAGCTTAATTTTTCATGTTTACAGCTTTTTATTTTTGGTGAAATCCTATCAATTACCAATAGGAGGTTTCTTTATGGCGACCATCGGTTTGAGACCATGATTTTTGGTACAGACCTATTCTTTGTGTACCAATGTGGAACTTGAATTCTGAAACTTAAACAATAGCAAAAAAGAAATAGATCTCAATTTTTTCTCATGGCAGCATATTTTCTTTGATGACAGACAAGATAAATTAAATGGTGCTCCAGATATTTTATCTTCTGGAAGTACCTCTACATAATTCTTTCTCCTCTTGATCATCAAATCTTATTTCTCTAACAATTTTTCTTCAAACGTATATGTTTGCTTAATTTCCTGTCTACTCTTTCTTTCACAATACTCTCACTTGTGGGATTTCACTGGGTATATTGTTGTTGTTGTTCTTCACAATAGTTTGAAAAGATGTTTTTCAGTAAGAGAATTGTTCTTCTTTTTTCATGCACGGTAAGACAATATGATTCAGTTTCTCTAGTCACGCTGTTTCTTTTATCATGTTGACAGCATCTTTCCATTTCAGGTTCCTAAAAGCAAGGAAATTTGACCTTGATAAGGCCATGCTAATGTGGTCTGAAATGCTCAACTGGAGGAAAGAACAAGGAGTAGACACGATTATAGAGGTAGGTTCTGTTGCACACAATTTACATGCATGTTGCTGTATTTTGCTTTTGCTAGAAAACAGCAAGTTTTGTTGCTCATCAGCTGTACACTAAATGATGATAGTTGGTATAAAGTTATCAAAGCCCCCTGCTAAACATTTTCTGGACATCTTTTATAGCTTAGTTTTTTCAAAATGATTGAAGTAACTGTTTGACATCTTTAGAACAATAGCAACATCTTGAAGGAGCCAATGTACCCAAGCATTCCAATTTTTAATGCTTCTTTGTATGTAATACTAGTTGAAATCTATCAAATCTTGATGCAGCATATAAATTTTATTTGACAACCCTTTCCTATCTTGTTTTTATTGTATTTAGTCCTTCCCCACCTTTTACCCAAAGTGGCGAGTAAATTGTCTGGAGCTATGACATTGTTATAATTTGATTTCAACAATTGATGTTAAACTGGAAACTTTTCTATATGGAAGGCAATCGTTTATTAGTATTAATAGGTATAAAATATCTCGAAATCTAGACAGCTTTAGCAAAAGATAAAGAAAAATGGAAGTTGAAAATCTGTATAGGTGATATCAACTTGAAGACTACTGTTCACTAGAGTACTCTTAGTATATAGTCATTAGAGCATATTAGAGAACTCGTAGTGTTAGATAAGTTTTAAGTATGGAATATTGTAATATTATGGATTCAAACGAAGCATATGATAATGAGGATTCATGACCTCAACTAGCTTGGGATTGAGTTGTAGCTGATATTGTTGGAAAATTTGTGGCTACATTGTCATTGCTGTGATAAATTTACATATCTGCAAACCATTGTTGGCCCCAATTCCGGGTAAAGAAGGAGGGTTGTGTAGGTTGATGGTGCCTGATATTAGGATGAATTCCCTTGACATGACAGGTGGAATGATAGATTCATGTAGTCAACCCTAATTAGGGATTTAGGCGTGTTATATCAACTTTTTCATAATTGTTACATGGTGGTTACTGGTTACCCAAATTGGTATTTCTGCAATTCAGGTTTTCAATTGATACTTCTCGAGAAAACTGCATGACACCATTCATTCTATTTCACTATTTCTTGTGGAACGTGAGCTGTTATTCTTGTTATTGGCTATGTCTTTTTCTTTTACTTTTTGTTCTTGGATTTGCTACACTTGAGCCAAGGGTCTTTCGGAAACAACCTCTCTTACTCCACGAGGTAGTGGTAAGGTCTGTGTACACTCTACCCCAGACCCCACTTGTGGGACTACATTGGGTATGTTGTTGTTGCTTTAAGGCTTCAGAGTCAAATGCTATCATATATGTTCTTCACAAAAAAAAAGTACTTCCATCATTAATGCTAATATTTGTAAAGTTTGTCAAACTATAGTGAGGTTCTCCCTCTTCTACCCTGCCATATTTTTATGTTTCTTGAATGAATTACAACAATCTTTTGTTTAAAATCCTAAGGAAGTCTTAAACAGTATCAGATATGTACATCTATGCCTATCTCTCTGTGTGTCTTCATTTAGTGTTCCTGCCGTCCCAAATTTGAAATGCATACATGACAAACAGCTTTTGATAATTTAAAGTTAGGCACATGTTCTTGTCTTTAGATGTCTAAATTCTGATTTATATTCTTGAAATGTTTAGGATTTTGCCTATGAGGAATATGAGGAAATTCAGCGTTATTACCCTCATGGTTACCATGGTGTAGACAGAGGAGGACGACCCGTCTATATTGAAAGACTTGGCAAGATTGAACCTACTAAACTTATGAATGTTACCACAATAGAAAGGTTCTTAAAGTATCATATCCAAGGGTTTGAAAGGACTTTTGCTGAAAAATTTCCAGCATGTTCGATCGCAGCTAGGAGGCATATAGATTCATCTACTACAATCTTGGATGTACAAGGACTGGTCAGTATTGAATTACTTGATATTCAACCTAAACTTCATTAGTTTCCATATTTGATATGCACCATCTTTTCTGTGATAATGTAGAATTGGCGGAGTTTTGGGAAACTTGCCCATGATTTGGTCATGCGCATGCAAAAGATAGATGGTGACAACTATCCAGAGGTTAGTTTCAGTTTGGAAGAGTAAATGATTTTTTTTTATATTCCTTTTAATTATTTGATCCTTTGCTAATAACTTTTTTATTCTGCAGACATTGCACCAGATGTTTATTGTCAATGCTGGAAATGGATTCAGATTTCTATGGAATACTGCAAAAGGATTTCTTGATCCAAAGACAACAGCAAAAATTCATGTAAAGGAACACTTCCATTATCTGCATGGTTGTCTTTAAGGTTCATGTGAACTCACATTGATTGCCTCTGTTCAATTAACAGGTACTGGGAAACAAATTCCAGAGCAACTTAGCAGAAGTCATAGACCCCAGGTATATGAATGGTTGATAAAATGTCATTTTCTATATTGTCAAAGTATGATTATTGAGTAAACTGTGTTAATTCCATCATAATGTACATTGGTTTGTGATCAGCCAATTGCCAGATTTTCTTGGAGGAACCTGCTCATGCCCAAATCCAGATGGGTGTCTTAGGTCTGATAAAGGACCCTGGAATGATCCAGAGCTGATGAAGGTGTGGCTTTGTCTGTAGAAATGGCATTCAGGATTTTGTGTAATAATCCGTTGCAAGACATTTCTTACTTATCATGCCAAAAATTCTTGCAGCTGGTCCATGCATTACATGGTGAAGCACTTTATCCCAGGAGAATTACAAGCTTCTCCGATAGTGATATCGAAATCAAACCAGTTTCTCCACAGGTATTATAGTGGCTTAGCTGCACTATGTTCTGCCTTTCCAATTATCTTCGAGATGCATTGTGTTTGAGACCATTATTCTGTGCTCAGTTACTACGCAATGAGATTGGTTCGGCAGAATCTGAAGTGGAAGTGGGGGTCTCGGCTTACAGTATCATGCAATCAAAACAACTTTCAGACAAAGTGAGTAACAAGTCTCTGTTTGCCCTTTTTATGGTTTACCAGCTTCTGATCTATGCTTATGCCAAGTTGAGAACACATCTACATTTGAGTTACCTCAATTTCGTAAGCCATTTCATCATCATTTGCAATATACATTGGTAATTTGACCAGAAAGTTTTCTAGGGTGTGATATTAACTTTCCTGTATTATTGAAGGGAAGGTAGTGAGAAAACTGAATGAACACTCTTTAGCAACAAAAAATTGCACAGAAGGATTATTGTTTAATCGTGCACAAAATGGTTCCCCTGCAAAGAAAGATATGACAGATGCATCATCCTTGTGAATTTGTAAATATGTTTTGCATTTGCCAGAGGAGGAGTATCCCCTTGGAATGCACTTCCTCCAGCCCCAATAAAAATTTACTAGTTTCTCTTTTGGTCTGTCCCAAAATTTGACCTTTTCACTTGAAACAAAATTTCTCCCTCCAAGAATTTAGTTCAATATAAAATAATAGTGTAACTTCTTATTTTTTTTACTGATCATTTATAGAAAAAAAAAAATGTGACTTGATGTGATGTCTAACCAAATTACTATACTTCATTTTTTGTTAAACTGAGAAATCTGATATTTTTTTTATTTTTTTTGAGATAAAAGAAATCTGATATTTCCAATTTCAAAATTCAGTGGGCTTGCTCCTCAACCCTTCTCACTTAAATACCTAACTTGGTTCTGGGGCAAGAATCAAGCAGGTGACATGAGCCTATTGCACATCCGTGCTATTCTACTTTGCCTTTAACCAAATCCCTTTTTCTTATTATAAACTTATTATTTTAATATTTTTCTGCCATATTGAATATAGTAACTTATTCAAACAGTTTAACATCTACCTATCAATTTTACTTAAACTACTGCGAAATGAAAGTAGTTGCCATTTAATGGGATAGACGGAGTATTTTCTTTCGTTTTTTCACTTTACTCTATGTAAACCTTAGTTGACTGCAATCATTAGCCCTATATACTGGAGGATGGCTATAATCTGATTTGTAGAATCTGGTTCTCCATTAATTGGTTATCAATTGTGATCTACAACACTAAACAAAAACTTGTTTAAAAATTTCCACCTCGAATTTGATATGCTCAATGTTCTGTGTTTCTGCGATATATTTCTATATTCATAGCTCTCCTGCTTGATTGCTTTAGGTACCAACTAGGAGATCTGTTTCATTTGGCAGCTTAGTTCAAGAAGATTATGGCCTTATGCTTACAGATGAACATTTGAATTCTCCAAGTAAGAATTTTGATTTCTATGGTCAATCAGCGAGTTTCATTTTGTATTATTCAACTGATTACATTTTTCTATACTTGTATGGTATCAGTAATTTCTCAAGTTTTACTTTGGACATGTTGCCTTGTTTCTGTAGCATATGCCCTAGACACCATATTCAATCTTGATCGTGTGATTCTGGTTCATCCCTGTGAACTGATTGTGAGTGTGTTATATGAAATTCTACAAATCTGGCAACCTCCAAATCATTCAAATTCTCCTAAAACTTAGATTCTATCCCTGTGTAGTCCACACTTCATCAATAGTGGTCTTCCGTTGTTGGTATGAAGTGTAAATATGTGGGAATAATAGCTTTAGAGTACCTTGCCCCAACCAATTGTCTTCCCAAAAGGGTGTATTCTGCCTATTTTCAACTCTGCAGTTTGATTTTATGCTGAAATTGGCCATAGAGCTCTGATAGCCTTCCAAACACTTGCACCAAAAGCAGTTTTGTTTCCCCAGCCTTCTCAAAATCTTCCTTGTGCATCGTTTCGTTTTCACTTTCAAGAGGAAAGGGAGCTTGTCTATACTAATTTGTTTGTTCGCCATTTTTTACGTTAGAACTTCTACAGGATTTTGGTTTGTTGTGAAAAGAAGCATTACTAAGGGATCATAGACTAATCATTGTATTCTCTTTGCAACAGATAGAGCTACTGTATCAGTACAAAGAAGGTCGCCTGAGAAATCCATCTTTAGCTTGATGATTAATATGATGGTCAAATCACTTGCATGGATATGCTTCTTGTTTCATGGGGTGGGTAGGTTATTTGTGAAGAATAGTGATGCAAACAGATTGAGAAATGGACGGGTATCAGTGAATGCAAGTTCAGCCGAGCAAAATGTTTCTTCCCCGAAAAAGGAGGATCTCCTCCATCCATGCTGTCAGAGGTTGCAACATTTAGAGAACGTCGTAGCTGATTTGTTGAAGAAACCAACCAAAATTCCTCCAGAAAAAGAGCTCATGCTGCTTGATTCAATGGACCGCATAAAGTTCATAGAGTATGACTTGCAGAGGACGAAGAAAGTAATGGTCTATGCACTGTTTTCAGATACGTTCATTTTGTCCAATTGTAGAGTTATTTAATTATCATTAACAAAGTGGAACAAATATTTTTGTTTTAGGCACTACTTGCAACAGCATCGCAACAAGTAGAGCTTGCTGAATCCATGGAATCTTTGAAGGAGAACAAATTGAAAGTACGCTTTCTTCCATAGACCTTATTGAAACCACTGCTCACAGGTTATAAAGTGCAGATTACTGAGTATCATTTCAAACAGGTGACAAACTCATGTTGGCGGAGAGGCAGGCCTTCACAATACAAAACCTGATTTGGGTGGGAACAGCATTGATGTCTTAGGTTGATCTTTAGATGTGTCAACAATTTGGATTCAATCCTGGTATATACTCGAGACGAAGTTTGCAGGTAAAAGGACCATGCCGGAAATATACACAATGGGTAATGTCCATCAGTTTCCACATTCAGTGTCTGAATTTACATTACCATCTCCCTCCCTCCCTCTGAAGTATCATTTCTTTTGTGTTTCTTCCAGGCTTTCGAGTTGGTGATTGAGTAAGCTTTGCTAGAATGTTGCACTCTGCCTCATTTTTCTTTAGAGGCGGGAGCGTGATGTTATAGTTGGATTGCATTCTTATTTGTACATAATTGACGTGTGAGCAACTAGTTTTGGACATCACTTACATATTTTCTGTACAGAACGACCGCGAATTTAATGCATAGCTAACAAATTTGTTGTCTGAGATTCTCAAATTTGTTATGAAAATATTGCTTAGCAACTTCCACTTAAACCAACTGTCAAACAATATATTGAAAATAATGATTTGAAATTTGTGCGTACTGTTCTTGAATGGGTCAGTTAGTTCCTTTCACATGCTGCCCCAGTGGGAAGTGGTACAAAGCGGCATGATTCGGTACTTTCTGTTTTGAAGTGACCAAGTATAGAAGCGACCTACATGGATTTAGAGGGAGTCCCAACAAACAGTCAATTTTGCATGGATTTTATATCCATTGTGAAGCTCTATGGCAATGGGGCAGGACGGATGCTGAGGAATCTGAAATCATGTTACTGTGAGTATTTTGATTAAAACAAAGTAGTTTTGTTATAAAAGTTAAAAGAAGAAAGAAAGAGACAAGTAATAGTATAAGAAAGAGGAGATAAGTAATTTTCTTTTCAGTCTATGTATGTCTCCATTAAAGTGTAATGACCTTTATATAGGGGTGAAATTTACTCGGAGATGTTAACATGCTACTGTGAAGGTAGATTTCTATGGACATCCACTTGTTTATAACACTCTCCCTTGGATGTTTATGTATAAGAAAAGAAATATACATAATTATTTGTAATACACATTGGTTGCTGCCTCATTAAAAATCTTACCAAGAAAATCGAGTGGGATAGAACTTTGGTTAAGGAAAAAAGAGTGCAACGCATTTTTTACTCCCCCTATGAAGATGTCACTTAATATCTCGAATATGACACATTCCAATCTTGTATCTCAGCTTCGTAAAAATTGAAGTTGGTAATGCCTTGGTGAACATATCTGCTAAATTATTGTTGGAACGAACTTGTTGAACATCTATTTCACTCTTCTTTTGAAGATTATGAGTAAATTTTTTTTTTTGGTGAAATATGTTTTGTTATATTTCCTTTGATATATCCTTCTCTTAGTTGAGCTATACACACAACATTGTCTTCATATAATGTTGTTGGGATATCTCCATTTAAAGCACAGTCACATGTTTTCTGGATGTGTTGGGTTATTGATCTCAACCACACACATTCTCGACTTGCTTCATTGATGGCTATTATCTTTGCATGATTTGAAGAAGTAGCAACTATAGTTTGTTTTGTAGAACGCCGTGATATAGTTGTACCTCCACATGTAAATAAATATCATGTTTTATATCGATCTTTATGTGGGTCAACAAATATCATGCATCTGCATAGCCAATTAATTGTGAACTGAATTCTTTTGAATAAAATAGTCTCATATCAATAGTCCGTCGGAGGTATCTAAATACATGTTTAATATCATTCCGGTGTCTTTGTGTAGGGGGAAGAACTAAATCTTGCTAATAAATTTACAGAAAAAGATATATCTGGTCGAGAATTACTAGCAAGGTACATCTATGCACCAATTGTATTATGATATGATATTTCAGCACCAACCAGTTCTTCGTCATTCTCATAAGGTCGAAATGAATTTTTATTAATACCAAGTGATCTGACAATCATTGAGGCATTTAGTTGATGTGCTTTATACATGTAAAATATCTTTAAAATATTTTTAGTATATGTTGATTGATGAATAAATACTCCATTTGTAAAATGCTCAATTTATAGATAAGACAAAATTGTCTTCCAAAGTCTTTCATTTCAAATTCTTTTTTCAAACATCTATTGTCTTTTGAAAGCTTTTCACGAATATCAATGATATTCAAGTCATCAACATATATAACTATTATGACAAATTCAGATCAAGACCTTCTAATAAATACACAAGGACAAATTGGGTCATTCTTATAACCTTCTTTTAAGAGAATAGATCATCCAAATAAAAAACATTTCCTTGATAAGCTTCATGACCGGACGGTCTTCGTAATAGAAAAGACATTTGGCGATAAGTTTGCGCTTGTTTGGAGAGATCATCATAAATGATTAAAGTGTGTCGTTCACGATACATCAAATATTCAGCCAGAGCTGCTCCTGTATAAGGAGCAAGGTATTGTAATGTAGCAGGGGAATCTGCCATTTCAGCTACCACAATAGTGTATTCCATCGCTCCCCTTTCCTGTAAAGTAGTTACTACCTGGGCCACATAAGACACTTTTTGCCCAATAGCTACATAAACACATATTACATTTTGACCTTGTTGATTGAGAATCGTAGTTGTGGCTACTGCTGTTTTACCGGTCTGTCTGTCCCCAATAATTAATTCTCGTTGACCACGTCCTATAGGGATCATCGAATCAATAACAATAAGTCTGGTTTGAAGAGGCTCATATACGGAACATCGTGAAATAATACCGGGGGCGGCAAATTCAATTAATCGAAATTCAGAAGTTGAAATTTCACCTCTACCATCAATAGGTTTAGCCAGGGCATTTACAACACGACCCAAATAAGCCTCACTCACGGGTATCTAAGCAATTCTTCTCGTTGCTTTTACAGAACTTCCTTCTTGTATCCACAAACCGTCGCCATTAATACAACACCAACATTATTTGATTCCAAATTCAGAGAAATGCCTATTGTACCCTCTTCAAATTCTACTAATTCACCCGCCATTACTTCATCAAGACGGTGAATACGAGCAATGCCATCGCCTACTTGAAGTACGGTACCGATATTTACAATCTTTGCTTCTCTATTATATTGTTCAATACGTTCACGAATAATATTACTAATTTCGTCAGCTCGAATGGTTACCATGATTCTTTCTTTATTCTTTTTTGAAAGAAAAAAATAATACTTACCTTAGAAAGACTAATAAGTTATTTCTTTCATTGTTCCCAACATGCCAATATTGGCACTAATGGTGTGTAAATGTAACTTGTTGTTCAAACAACTATTCAAAGTTCCTAAAGCTTCTCGTAAGGCTTGTTGGAAAACCCGTTGTCGGACTTGATTAATCGCCCTTTGCTGTTCAAACTGAATCGTTTCGTTTTTGTAATTTTCTAATTGTTCCAAAGTTTTATAAGTTGAATTAATCAAATTCAATTTTTCTCGTTCTATCTCGGAGTATCCATTCACTCAAAACTGCTCGGCTTCGGTTTCTACTTTCCATAAACGAGAATGAGCTTTTTCGAGTTGTTCAATAGCCCCTCTGCGCAGTTCTTCTGAATTTCGAATAGTATTCAAGATCCTCTGTTTTTGATTATCTAATAAATCACTTAATGAAAGTAGATTATTTTTCCATTCCTTTCCAAAATTCCATAATCCCTTCCCGAACCAAACATGAATCTTTCGATTCATTTGGCTCTCACGCTCAATTACTTAAGGTAAATTCTCATATCTTTTTTTATGAATGTAATGAGCCTATCTTCTCTTCTTTGTTCATATTCCAAAAAGATATCGAAACTAATGTAAGACCAAAATAGTCGGAGGACTCTTCTGACAAACTCCAAAATATGTAATTGTCAGCAAAGTTTTTTTTTTTTTCTAAATCCAAAAAAGTCCTTCTTACTTAGAATAGGTCGTCGATTCAGCATTAGATAAAGGGGGTAAAATCCCTATTTTTTCAATTTACAATAAGCAGTTAAAATCATTTTATCAATATGAGTATCCTATATCGATAAAATATTTATTTTGAAACCACCTCTATATTAACATAGTGGTAGAAAGAGTACCATGCTGTGTCTAGACTTCAAACAATTTGTTTTAACCATGTTAATAGTTCCACATTATTGGTTAATAGTGAATCAAAATCAATTTACCAATGAATCGCAAAATGCTATGGTTCTTACATATAATTTATGAATTTATACATAAGTAATTCGCGAGATCATGCACCTCTCTTTCCTACTTATAACGAAAAAGGGTACATTTGGTTGGTGATCTTAGGCATATTTATGTGTCTAAGTTGTCAATATTTGCCCATGAATTGATTGAAGTAACGAATGATCTTGAGTCTATTAGCTTGATTTCGTTATACTTGCGATATTATGCACTAAAAATATGTGATTAGAGGTTTCAGGAACTCTCAAGGAGATTGGAGTCAAATTGAAAGAAAAGATGCAAGGATATGCTGAAAAGAAGCTAAGGCTGAAGGCCCCAGGGCCAGGAGCACTGCTAGGCGCGAGGCGCCAAGGCAAGGGCCAACATTCAGAGAGGCCTCTTAGGCGCGACGCGCCAAGGCCCAACATTTTGGGGCCTTTCTCAGGCGCTCTAAGAGGCGCGACGCGCCAGGATGGAAACCTTAGAGGTGAAGTTTGGGCGCGATTCTAGGCGCGACACGCTAGTGAGATCCCGACTTTTCCAGCTTAAAAGTGTTAAAAAAGGATTCTTAATTGTAATAGACTTTGGCTCTAATTTTCCTACCATTATAAATAGACCCTTAGGGCTCCATAATTAGCGTTCGACTTTTATTGGGTGTGCAAGAGCAAGTGTTCACGCTTGTAATAGGTTTTGATCTTTTAACTCTTCTATTTTCCAAAAATCGCATGAACAATTGTATTTTGTGGTTTTCTAATAGCATGAGCGGCTAAACACCCTTGTTATGGGGCTGTAGCAACGAATGGATTGTTGATTATTAAAGGCTTGTTGAATTAATTCTTGGTTGTCATTATAAGTTACTGCTATATTCTTGTTTTAGTATTTTATGCTTGTTCACCATAAGATAAATATATTGTCTAAACTTGAATCGGGAGAGGAGAGGTTAGATAGACCAGAGAATATAGAGAGCTTGATCGACCCATTAAGTTGAGGTGATTTGTGTTCAGGAGTGACGCTCGGACGAACAACTCGCTTGGTTACGAAACATGATGAAATATAAATGCTCGCCAGTTAGTCTATTTATCCCTGCTCAACGATGTAGTTAGATAGCTAATTGGAGTAGGCGACTAGAGGTGTGAACCCGACTCATACAATTAACCCTGTAAACCAGTAACTTGCCGACTAAAAATTAGTTCTAAGCCACTAATATGATACATGAGATTCATTGCATGCTGCAACCCTAGAATTGTCCTTTACTTGCTTGAAACATCATCTTAAAGTCGTTCACATTTACTTACGTTTACTTAGTTCATAATTAGTAGTAGTTAACAATCAATCATCAACTCTTGAAAAAGTTACTTTTACTTTTATTTGTAGAATTAAGTGTTAAATATAAATTGATCATAAGTCCCTTGGGAACGATAACTCGTTTCTTAATGAATCTATATTACTTGTGCAACCACGTACATTTGCGTGTATACTGAGGAGCAACAGGTTGGTCCAACCTATTCTTGAAATAAACAATTAGCACACACTCCCTTTCCAAAAAAAAAATCAATACGCCAAGCACTACACTTAGATTTATTGGATTTGTTGCTAAAATATCGGTATTAAACCCGAAACTCCCGGCAGATGGTCAGTGGCCCAAAGAAACGAAAGAATCGGTTACGTTTTTCATATGATCTCCTCTTATAGATAGACTAAAAAATCGAACAGAGTTCTTTTTGTAGCACTTCGCCCCTCTTTTTATTTATTCTTTTATTTTTTCTGAAATTGAGTAAAAAAATAAAAAATATTCGAGTTAGTTAGAAATTATGAACTAATGAACTAGCCCTTTTATTGGTTATTGGAACACTAACACTTACTAAAAAGAGTTTCCCTTGGTCTATGAACGGGAAGGATGAAAGCGAGTCAGTAGGCTAATTCCTCATCCGCAAATCAGCCCTTCCCGTAGGTTCTTTTCTCAAAGAATAAAGAATGGGAGGAGGGAAATCTTGATAGAATTTGAAAAAGCAAACGACAAGTCGAAGGCAATAAAATATGAAAAATAAATATATTTTTCATATTTCTAAGCTAAGATTAAACAAAAGGATTTGCAAATAAAAGTGCTAATGCTACAACCAGTCCATAAATTGTTAAAGCTTCCATAAAAGCTAGACTAAGCAATAGCGTACCTCGTATTTTTCCCTCTGCCTCAGGCTGTCTCGCGATACCCTCTACAGCTTGACCCGCAGCTAACTCTTCACCAACTCCAGGTCAAATAGAAGCAAGCCCTACGGCCAATCCAGCAGCAATAACGGAAGCGGCATAAATCAGTGGATTCATGATAAGGTCCTCGTACCAAAAAAAGAAATGGTTAATGATACAATCAACCAATGAATTATGACTTAATTATTCCCTCACTAGGACTCATCCAATTGAAGTAACTAAGAACTTCGGATTGAAGTAATAAGATTATTGAATCATCAAAACAACTTCGATATATCTTTTTTACTTTTTAGCCACAGAGTCTTTGTGAATCCATACGACTTTCGTTCTTCCATTTCTTGTTCTTGGTTCGAACTATTAGTTGAATTATTTATCGATTTCATCTGTTTATTCATTTAATTCACAGTCACAAGGGGCCGGAAGGACTTCTAGTCTATTAGAATCCCCTAGAGTAGTAAAATATATCTTTAGTTCATTTGATATATAACTAGCACTAGGCAATATCTAATATCACATATACATGTCTTTCTTCCATAACGTAAACCAAGCATTCATCTTAGATTCAATCCTATTTGAGAATCAAGCGTCGAAACATCTAGAAGGGTTCGCTTATAGTTATTCAAGTACAGATACCTCCCGCCCCTTTCTAAAATACTAAAAAAAAATTAAAAATTCTTTTGAATCTTACCTTTTCTTATTATTCCACCTAGAGGAATCTAAATGGACAAATTTTCATGGACAGCTAATTTCATAGGTATAGAAATATCATTATTTGATTGATCTAAGTTCATGCAATTTATTAATAAAATTAGATAAAAAAATATTCATTTTTATTATTTATTTATTATTAATATTTTGGTCAATCGTTGAATAAAATCAATTGAAAGGGAAATCATTTCGCCCTTTTTTTAAATTTAATTACACGTCGTATACCTATACAACAAGAACTATTGACAAAAATTCTTATATTCAAATTGTTTTAACAATGAATTAATAATGAGATGGACTAAGCAATCTAAAGTGAATATTCATTGAAACGAAGTATGTTATTAAGTGAAGGAATGGGGAATTTTAAGAAAAGGATCTTTGTTTTTAGATCTTTTTCCCCTTACTCTTTAATATCATCGTAATGTTTTTGCTATCAATCTAGATAGTATATAGCATAGTTGTATATTTAGATTCCCCTATTCTATTCCGTAAGTTAAGTAATTCTCTTGAGCCACCCACCATATACATTTATACATTGCTGTGGGCTAAGCTAAAAAAGCTATTTCAATGATGGCCCTCATGATTCACCTATATAAGCCGCGGCTAAAGTTGCAAAAATAAGAACTTGAATACCACTTGTAAATAATCCAAGGAGCATGACAGGTATAGGAACTACTAAGGGTACTAAAGAAACAAGAACAACAACTACCAATTCATCAGCTAAGATATTACCTGAAAAGTCGAAAACTAAGTGATAAAGGTTTTGTGAAATATTCTAAGATGTTAATGGGTAAAAGGATTGGGGTTGGTTGAATATATTTTTCGAAATAACCTAATCCCTTTTTTGTAAGACCCGCAGAAATATGCCACAGATGTGAGTAAAGTCAAAGCAATAGTAGTATTTATATCATTTGTGGGTGCGGCTAACTCCCCATGAGGTAATTGTATGATTTTCCAAGGTAAAAGAGCTCCTGACCAATTAGAAACAAAAATAAATAAAAACATAGTGCCAATAAAAGGAACCCAGGGCCCATATTCTTCTCCAATTTGAGTTTTACTCACATCTCGAATGAATTCAAGAACATATTCGAAGAAATTCTGACCCCCGGTCGGAATGGTTTGTGGGTTCCGAACAGCTATAGTGGCTGAACCTAATAAGATAGCAATTACAACCCAAGAAGTAATAAGTACTTGGCCATGTACTTGGAAACCCCCTATTTGCCAATAGAAATGTTGGCCTACTTCCACACCGGATATATCGTATAACCCCTTTAGAGTATTGATGGAACATGATAGAACATTCATATTGCCTTGCCCTCTGAAAAAATCGAACTTTAAACAAAAAAATTTGATTCAACCATCCCTTTGTCTACTTGAATCGGATATTTTGAATACCAACTAAGATTTAGAATACTAATAAATCACATAATATCCCCAGTTATTTTGATCTATTTTTTGAAATTCAGAAATAGTAAGCGATTCCATAAGGGATTTCTAGGGATTTCTGAAGTAAGTTATTTATCTTATTATGTTATTATTAATCAAGGATTTCTTATATAGCTAGAACGACCCTCACAAATTGAGAATACTAATTTGTTAAGAATTAATCGGATTGAGGATATGGCGTCATCATTCGCTGGAATTGAAATATCTGCGAGATCGGGGTCACAATTTGTATCGGTTAAACAAATTGTTGGAATTCCTAAAGTAATACACTCTGGCAGGGCCGTATATTCTTCGTGCCGATCTACGATGATTACAATATTGGGTACCCCAGTCATATATTTAATCCCGCCCAGTTATGTTTGCAAGCGAGATAATTGTCTTTTCAACATAGTTGTATCTTTTTTCGGGAGACGGTTGAGTCTCCCTGTTTTTTGTTCCATTCTCAAGTCCCTGAACTTATGAAGTCTTGTTTATGTAGTGGACCAATTCGTTAACATACCCTACGACCCTTACTCTTCTAAGGGGTTAGACAAGCCTTCTTTCAAAGTCTTTTTTTTCTTACAAATGTCAATGCGGGTAAACTAGCCTTACCGCCAAGCCATTTTTTATTAACATAATGACACCGGGCCCTTATTGCAGCCCACTCTACTGAATCAGCTGCTTTATTTTTGGTACCAACAATTAAGAATTGTTTTCCCCTACTTGTTGTGTCAAAAACTAAATCACAAGCTTCTGATAAAAAAAGAGCAGTTCTAGTAAGATTTGTAATATGAATACCCTTACGCTTTGCAGAGATATAAGGCGCCATTTTAGGATTCCATTTCCTAGTACCATGACCAAAATGAACTCCTGCCTCCATCATCTCTTCCAAATTTATGTTCCAATATCTTCTTGTCATTTCTCCCCACAACCTCCCCCCCTTTTTTTTATTCTTTTTCAAAAAAAAAAAAAAGAGACGAGGAACCCTGAACTGAAATAAATAATTGTTCCGATGGAACCTTCTCTTCTACTGTAGATTGGACGTAGATACACGACCCAAACCATTATTCTTTTCTATTCATTATTCTTTTTATTACCAAAGCAAATAACCATACCAAATGCAGATAGCGAAAGAGATGAATCCGTTGTTAGGAATCATTAAATCCTATAAATGATTGTTCGGGTATGTCGTGGAATTTTTTTGAAAGACAAGAATCAAATAATTTTCTGTGGTGGAACAAAATATCTCTCATCTCCCCCTCGAATAGATTCGTTTTTTTTGTTTCCAAAGGAATGTTGTTATGTTGTTTTGAAGGGTGCACTAATCCCTTGAATCCGGTACCAACGGGTATCACCCCCCCCAAAACAACGTTCTCTTTCAGGCCTTTCAACCAATCGATACGACCCCGGAGAGCCGCTTTTGCTAAAACTCGAGCAGTTTCTTGAAAACTTGCTTCAGATATGAAACTTTGAGTATTGAGAGATGCTCTTGTTATTCCCAATAAGACGACTCGGTAACAGATCGCTTCTTCCAAAGCGCGCCCCATTCGTTCTGCTCGCAACAATCCAATAAGTTCTCCGGGTGAAAAAACATTAGACATTCCATCTTCTGAAATCAACACTTTTGATGTTATTTGACGTACAATAATTTCTATATGCCTATTATGAATCTGCACCCCCTGGGAGCGATAAACCTGTTGGATTTTATTAACCAAAGAGATTCGGCTTTGCGCTATAGTTAGCTCAGCACCAATCAAGAATCCCCAAGGAATTCCAAGAATTCTTGGTATACATTTGTTCCAACTCTCAACCCTCTTTTCTAGATTCATGGATATTGAATCAATCGAACGCACTTCTAAGACCTGTTCTACTTTTGGAAGACCCTGTGTTATATCACCAGATCTCGATTTTTCATATATAAATGTAACTAATGTATCTCCTTCGTAAAGGGTTTCCCCATAATGGCCATGAACAGTTGCTCCGGGGGTGGCCAAATAAGGCTTAGCTGATCGTATCACTATCGAGTCAACTTGAACAAGTATAACTTGACCCGATTTGAGGGGCGGTCCATTTTTGGCTATACATACATTTTCACAAATAAACTGTCCAAGACTAATTATTTTAGATGTCTCTGCACAATAATTGTGATGGAGAAAAGACCAATTCAAATTGAATGGATTTAAAATAATGTTACGGCATGGATCGGGATTAAAAATTTTTCCATTTTCATCCATTAAATAATATTTTAATTTAATCACTTGAAAAGTCTGTTTTAAATTGTCAAGTTGCAAATATTTAGTTACTAAGATCTGATTATGAGTTATTAAATGGTAAGATGAATAAAAATTCTCAATTGGAAGGCATGTTCCTAAAGGGCCCAATGAATTCCTAATTGGAATTAGGGGATCTTTTTTAATTGATTCTTTTATCACACTGTGATATTTTACATCTTTGAATGGCTCCATTCGAGAACAATTGGCTGCTGACAAAATTATCAACGACTGACATTCCTTATTTCTATTCAACAACGTATGAATAGTTCCTTGAGGTTGGTTAAGAGATTGTTGAATTTTTGCCTTGGAATAGGAATAAATGGCAGAAAAGGGGTTGATATTGGTACAATCTGATCCATTATCAGAGAGCAATCCTGACCCCGACGGATCATTCCTTTTTCCGATATACGAAATAGGGGATTTCACTAAGTTGATTCTTAGGAAATGTCGAATCAAACCATTTGTCCTTATTTCAACAAAAGAAGCACGGGCTTCTTCGCAAGAAGAACTTTTTTTGTCTTGGTTCCAATTCAATACTAAACAAGTCCGAACTAATTGAATACTTGTGTCAGAAATTCCTCGAAT
>NW_006239154.1:435708-441630 GCF_000226075.1 Solanum tuberosum
AACTTGAGATAATGGGTGTAAACCGAAAAAGGATTCATAAGTAGTTGTTAATGGAGGTGAGGTTACCAAATTCTGAGGGCCCCTTTTGCAGCCCACTCTACTGAATCAGCTGCTTTATTTTTGGTACCAACAATTAAGAATTGTTTTCCCCTACTTGTTGTGTCAAAAACTAAATCACAAGCTTCTGATAAAAAAAGAGCAGTTCTAGTAAGATTTGTAATATGAATACCATTACACTTTGCAGAGATATAAGGCGCCATTTTAGGATTCCATTTCCTAGTACCATGATCAAAATGAACTCCTGCCTCCATCATCTCTTCCAAATTTATGTTCCAATATCTTCTTGTCATTTCTCCCCACAACCTCCCCCCCCCCCTTTTTTTATTCTTTTTCAAAAAAAAGAAAAGACGAGGAACCCTGAACTAAAATAAATAATTGTTCTGATGGAACCTTCTCTTCTACTGTAGATTGGACGTAGTTACACGACCCAAACCATTATTCTTTTCTATTCATTATTCTTTTTATTACCAAAGCAAATAACCATACCAAATGCAGATAGCGAAAGAGATGAATCCGTTGTTAGGAATCATTAAATCCTATAAATGATTGTTCGGGTATGTCGTGGAATTTTTTTGAAAGACAAGAATCAAATAATTTTCTGTGGTGGAACAAAATATCTCTCATCTCCCCCTCGAATAGATTCGTTTTTTTTGTTTCCAAAGGAATGTTGTTATGTTGTTTTTGAAGGGTGCACTAATCCCTTGAATCCGGTACCAACGGGTATCACCCCCCCCCCCCCCCAAAAAAAAAACAACGTTCTCTTTCAGGCTTTTCAATCAATCGATACGACCGGGCGGATAAGAAGATTTGTCCATAACAACATTCCTTTGGAAACAAAAAAAAACGAATCAATTGGGTCATTCTTATACCCTTGATTACCACATGTGTTTTGATTGTTTCAATCCGCAAAAGATTTTTGAAATTTTATTGAACAAGTTTTTCGAAAATCTTTATACATTTTAGGCATTTTTAATCCTTCAGAAATTTTCATAAAATGTCGTTGTCTATTAAACCATATAAATAGGCTGTGACGACATTCATCAGATGTATGTCAAGTTTTTTATGAACTACTAAATTTATAAGATACCTGAAAGTGATTACAAGAGGATATGTCTCAATATAATCAATATTAGGTCAAGTTGTGATTTATATCTTATAACTTCATTTTTCTCATTTCGTTTTCGCACAAAGACCCATCCATTTATACCCCACTAGATGTATACCTTCAGGTGTTCGGACTATCAGTCCGTAAACTTTGCGCTTTTCAAGCGAAGCTAATTCAACTTGAATTGTATATTCTTCGACAGATTTTGATTCAAAATCCTCATTTTGTTGCATTATTTCAACAACAACATTATAAGCACAAATATTGTCGACAATTATATCATTTCGATTTCTTATTTTTCCTCATGAGACATAGTTTATTGAAATGTCTTCATTATTTTTAGGCGCCTGAACCTCTTCCAAGGTTTCATCAATTATTATGTCGCATTGCTCTTCTTGAGAAGGTTCTTTCATATTATAACCATCTTGATCGTTTGCTCTTTTTTTTCCGAGTATTTTTATTCTTGAAATAGATTGATTTACTACGTTTTAAGTGTGGTTTAGACTCATTTGTATTAATTAATTATCCTACTTGGGTCAACTCAAATTGATGAGACATAGTTTATTGAGATCTCTTCATTATTTTTAGGCGTCTGAACCTCTTCCAAGGTTTAATTAATTATTATGTCACGTTGCTCTTCTTGAGAAGGTTCTTTCATATTATAACCATCTTGATCGTTTGCTCTTTTTTATTTCGAGGATTTTTATTCTTGAAATCGATTGGTTTATTACATTTTAAGTATGGTTTAGACTCATTTGTATTAATTAATTATCCTACTGGGACGTCAACTCAAATTGATGAGACATAGTTTATTGAGATCTCTTCATTATTTTTAGGCATCTGAACCTCTTCCAAAGTTTCATCAATTATTATGTCACGTTGCTCTTCTTGAGAAGGTTCTTTCATATTATAATCATCTTGATCGTTTGCTCTCTTTTTTCGAGGATTTTTATTCTTGAAATCGATTGATTTACTACGTTTTAAGTGTGGTTTAGACTCATTTATCTTAATTAATTATCCTACTGGGACGTTAACTCAAATTGAATCATTAGCAGTTGGAATATAAGATTTAGTAACTCTTGATAGGTTAGTAAATGCATTTGACAGTTGACTTGAAATATTTTGCTAATGGATTATCCTTTGAACCTCTAGTTCACATTTATTTGTACGAGGATCTAAATGAGATAGTGATAATACATTTCAATCTATCTCATTTTTCAACTGTTTATCTCCCCCACCCCCTAAAATGTTGGATATACTGATTTGTCAACCTTAAATCATAATGAAAGAAAAAACTAAAAAGAGGACAAAAGTGATTAACTCCAACTTAATTCCATCTATCTATATATATATATATAATCGATTTTTTGACTTTTTGGTTTTTGTTTTTTCTAAATCTGAAACCAAACTAAAAAAACAAATAAAGTAAATTATTAATCCAAAACCAAACCAAAAAACCAACAAATTAGAATTCGGTTCGATTTGATTTGATTTGTCGGTTTAATTCAAATAGTGCGCACCCCTAGGTAACACCGTAAATTTTAGGTGGTCATATTGATCCTTCAAATTAATCCATAATTCAAGAGAATCTTTCATAGTTGAATATTAAGTTTTTAATCCTTTATGAAGATGATGACAGCGAAAAATCATGGTCTTTGCTTTATCTTTAACTTGATGCTTTATTTTCTTGTTTAATAGTATCACCAAGACCTTTGACGTCAATGTGAATTTCAGCATCAAAGATCCAGGTTAAATAACTTTTTTCAGTAATGTCAAATACCACAAACTCAAATTTTGATAAACTTGACATGATAAAAACTAAAAAAAAGGAGATGAATTAGAAATAACAAAGTTAACTAAGATTAAAGTTCTGAAGCAAATAAATATAAATAGATCCTTAAGATATGTCCATGTAAATATAAGTTGGTTATTAATTAATATGGCCCTAAAAATAACGATAATACGTAATACTTAAAATTTGATGAGAAATTGCAGGGAATTAATTCGCCGTATGCAGCTAGTTAGTTTTCCTTTTATTGTATAACAATATTTTATTTATTTTAAATCTATTACTTTTTCAAAAATAAAATTTGCAATAAAAAATACATTAAATAATAGTTTTGTTGCAAAGTACATAACATTAGTACAAAAAGTTAAAATAAAGGCAAAAGGGTCCGGTGGACCCTTATACTTGTATGTGTTTGTATTGTGAACCCTTCTACTTGCTCCTTTGTCAACTGAACCCCTCAACTCATCGAAACACAATATTTTACACTAATTTTATGTAGTAGCTAATACGAAAGAGCGTGTGACACACACTTAGGAGCGTGAGACACTTGGAAAAGGGTCTAACAGTCACATTAGGGTTTATCATCTTTCTATTTGCATCTAACACCATTGTTGAACAAAATTTGAGTTTTTCTTGGCCTCTTTTTCGATCTCTCCCCCAAAAAAAAAAAATTAAACCTCAAAATCAAACAAAGACACAAATAGAAGATCAAATCCAGATTAAACAACAAATAAATTGAAAAAACTACCTAGATAAGTTGAAAATCAAACAAAAACTCAAATGGTGGAGTGACTTATATACACGTGTCATTTTATAATCATACGTGTTATTTTATAATTATTTTTAAAATTATGTGTCAGACGTTTGTAATACACACAGTTGAGTAGTAAAAAAACGTGTTTAAAATATTGTGTTTCAATGAGTTCAGGGGTTCAATTGACAAAAGGATAAGTAGAAGAATTTATAATACAAACTCATACAAGTACAAGAGTTCACCAAACACTTTTACCTAAAATAAAATATTAAAAGTTAAAGAAAAAAGAAAGAGGAGAGTAATTTTCATTTCAATGTGTATTTCTCAATTACAGTGTAATGCCCTTTCTATAAGGGTGAAATTTACTTGGAGATGTTAACATGCTACAGTAAATGTGGGTCATTATGGACATCCACTTGTTTACGACAAATTTTTATTAAACACTATTTAATTTTGTATTCTTAATTCTTATTTATAACACAATGATTCTTTTTTGGAAAAAAAAAAGGACCTAAAAAGAATCATATATAAATAGCAATTATGAGAATGGATTACATAAAATATGTAGGACTAACACCATGTTGAAGATCCATCATAATGACGTTTTTTTTTCTTAGTTTCTAGAATATATATATATATATATATTCTAGTTTTTTGTTGCACGAGATTATCAATTCAGAAAATTTAAGCGAAGATTTGAATAATAAGCTTTGCACAAAATATTATTGCAGATTGTTTTGTGAATGTTCAATGTGGACCGTCATATATATCTGTTATTCACACGAACATATGAAGATGGTCAATGAAATTTTTTATTATTTAAATGCCATAATGTATATATTTATTTCAATTTGATGAGGTTCAATCATGTAATTAGTCGTATCTAAGTACTATTACCTTATAGACGATATTTGTTGTGTACTTTTCTTGTCATCTAACTAGATGTGTTTTGCACGTGTATTCCACTTAATCTGTTTAGATATCATATGAACATGTGGAGAACAACTACATTTTATTTTTTAGAACTATTTTGTATATTATTTTTTATTTTATAAGTTATAATATAATAAATGACGTTCTTTTTGTTGGCTCTTATATTTGACTTCTCGATTGACAATGTACATAAATCTAAGATAGTTGTCTGACTGTCCATAGTTAACTGAGAAAGGTTTCCTTCTTCTTTTTTAACCAAAAAAACTAAACATTAAAAATTTAAGAATATATTCTATCTGTGAAATCATATATATAATCACTTGTTTATCTTACACCCAACAAAGATATAACTTATATACTTGTAAACAGTTTTCAATTTATTCAACCAAGCATGTTTTGCATTAATGAAAATGTTTATCTCATAAAAATTAGCTATTAAATAAATAATAAAAATAAACTAATACAAACTTCAACTGGCGTTATAAGAAGTCATATGAACTTTTCTTTGTCGAAAAATACTGAAAATATTAAGAAATAGTAAATTAGTAAAACAAAAAGGGCAATGTTTACATAGTAATAACTTATTTGAAGCAAACTTCTTGACAATCTATATTACATAAGTAACATTGATAAATAAAGTCATATTTTGTCTTGAGCATCAAAAAAATAAATTGTGACAATTCTCTAACTCTTGAAAAGTTTAACAATTTTGGAAAAAGATATTCAGAAACATATATCTACATCACAAGAGAAATTGTTAACAAAAATAAATGAATTTAGACTACAATCAAAATTAAACTAATACAAACTTCAACAAGGTAATTACAAGTCATATGGAATTTTCTTCGTCGAAAATACTGAAATATTAAGAAATAGTAAATAAGTAAAACAAAAGGGCAATGTTTATATAGTAATAATTATTTTGTAGAAAACTTTCTGGCAATTTAAATCACGTAAGTAGCATTGATAAATAAAGTCATTTTTTTTTGTCTTGGGCATCAAAAAAACAAATTGTGACAATTCTCTAACTCATGAGAAGTTTAATAATTTTAGAAAAAGATATTCAGAAGCATATATCTACATCACAAGAGAAATTGTTAACAAAAACAAATGAATTTAGACTACAATAAAAATTAAACTAATACAAACTTCAACTGGGTTATTACAAGACATATATACTTTCCTTCATCGAAAATACTTCAATATTAAGAAATAGTAAATCAGTAAAACAAAAATACATAGTAATAACTATTTTGAAGCAAACTTCCTGACAATCTAAAT
>NW_006239154.1:441833-509306 GCF_000226075.1 Solanum tuberosum
AAAAACAAATGAATTTAGACTACATCATGTTAACTTCATATATTGAAACATTACATACTAATGTATATACTAAGCCAAAAAATAATTATTATATCATCATAATTATTTTACTCAAGTACTCGAGGTTAAGAAATATACCCTCTAAGAAGAAGAAGAGTAGAAGATTAAATAAAAATTGTGGTTGAAAAATGAGAGAAAATTCTTCTATTTATAGTAAACAAAGGGTAGTATGAACAAGCGTTTTTTGTGTCTTATCGGAAAAGTCATGACCTTTCTGAGAAGTCACAACCCTTTCGAAAAGTGACAACTCTTGGGAAAAGTCACAACTCTTTGGAAAAGTTACAACTCATTGAAAAATCACAATCCTTTGAAAAATGTCACAACTTATCAGAAAAGTCACAACTCATCGAAAAAGTCACAACCTATTATTATTATTTTGTAATTTTTATTATCTCCTCCTAGCTTCAAAATGAATTTTTCAAAATAAAGTCGAAAAATGGGCTAACGTACATTGGTAGTTATAATCTTATATACAATTCATCGATTGATTTAGATCATAGAATTATTAGCAGATTTGATGGTTACTGTTTAGTGCTAGTCTTTTTAATATAGAAGAATTTTTCGAATAGTCAGAAAAAGAAAATGAAAAACAGAAACAGTACTCTCTTGTAAATTATAATATAAAACACACTTTTATATTAAACTTGTATATTAAGTAAAGTAAACAAATTAACAAAATAAAATTTAATTTTTTTGTGGGGCGGGACTGGTCTTGCCCGGGTTGAAAATGAAAAAAGGCTAGGTGGGACGAGGCGGATTAGAAAAGTTGTTGGTTAAACCTCCATCCACCCCGCCCCACTATCATCCCTAGCTCCGATGGATTGTACCACCGTATTGTGTAAGATTTTCTTTAATAGAAACTTTGTAAAATAATTTTGGGCGAAATATGGTCGCAAAATTTGAACCGATCGAAATAGTTGATTAATAAATGGGTGGATCATTAACTTTTTCGAATGTAATTTGAGCTGAAATGAGTTGGAGCAAAATAAGCTAAACAATGATAAAAGTGCACAAATACCTTATTTTGATGCCACCATAATTTAGGTATGAATCTTTAAAAAATGGATAGTTTAGGTGTGTTTCACAAACTAACGCGTGATAGTTTAGATGTGTTTCTCATGCTCCCAATAATATAGGTATGACTTCAAAAAAAAAAGGTGTGTTTTTGATACTTAACTAAAAAAGACACGCCAATGAGTTATGCAAACACAGCTTCTAGAGAGATCAGAAACCTTGGCTTCTTCTCATGTGATGCTGCTACTTCAGCTATCTCTTCGAGCAAAGCCTCTTCTAAAATAATACTGTTTGATGATTTTCCCTTCATCGTTTTTATGAAACTTTCTTACACAATTGACTTGACTTTTTAAAATGTTCCTAGGGGATATTAAAAAATTGCAAGTTGAAGATTTAAAAAAAAACCATCAAAGAAACTAAAATATAACATTGTTGATCTCATCTGTAATGCCAACACACAAATTGTGGTCTCAGATTTAAGCTTACCATTATCTTTCAGGGTAAAATTGTTGGCAACATTATACATGCGCTTAGAACTTTGAGAAAAAGGATTTGCTTCTTGTTAGTTATCAGTGAATTTCCCAAGCCATATTTGCCTTTGCAAACATCATTTACGTGTTTATGCCTTTGTTTGCCCCTATGATTGCTCTTACAACAATCATAGTATCTTTCCTGGCATTTGTATTTATATGTATGATTCAAAAGCAACACTCCAGCAATTGGATCTCATTAAAGATTTGCAAAATGCAAACAAGAACAATTTACAAGAATCAGGGAGGCTACTAGGAAGGTGCAGTCATGTATGGTGACTGTTCTGACAAATAGGGAGTATACAAAAGACTAGTATTCACAAAATTTCCCACAGCCTTTGGCTTGGCCATAAAAATGACAACTACCCCTTGAATTCACGGGCAATGATACATGGGAATGATCTACGGGGGCAAAATCAAAATAGGAACCCCTGGGTGAGCAGGTGGAGCAAGGGGCTTTACGAAAATGAAAAAAGTAACGTTTAAAGGGGGGGGAAACCCGGATAAAGTGAAACCCTGTACATATACCTCTATATCTGTCCCTACCTTCCTGAGGCTCTAGGGCAACAATAATATACAGAAACCCAAAAATTTTAGCAGCCGTTCATCTAGTACTGCTAAACCTTGAAAAATTCACCAACTTGCCATGAAGTGATGCCCTCGGGGATAACAAGCTTCATCTGAACAATAAAATAAGCAAGAATTAGCCGATTCTACCAAGTATTACACCATGTTTTACACTTCAACAATCCAAAATGTACCAAGCTTACTTGAGGTGTCTAAGTGAAAAGTCAACTTTAGAGGTCCACTGATGGGTTTCATCTTTTTCTAGAGGATTTCAAGTATTTCATTCCTCATATTTGGATACCGAAATTGCTAATAGACTAACTTTAGTACATATTAAGCTAAAAGAATGTTTTACCTGTACACCGCTGTTTCCCAAGCATGCTGCCCTTCAGGGACTAATTAGCCACCAAGGAATTATCCATTATCTGTTGAGGACAGTTCAATCCAGTCTACAGTCATTGGGTCTAGCAAACGAATTGCTATTCCCTGCTTGCAGAACCTGACTCTGTTGCAATGGTGATAACTGCTGCTGCTGCTGTAACTGTGGCTGGGTCACTGGGGAAGAAGGTTGCAATTGGGAGGATTTTTGTAGCCAGTTGACACTATTATCAGGCCCTGTTGGAGACAAGTTGCCTGAAGATCGTCTTTGGCTTACTCCTCGGTTGACTTGAGGCGCTGACTCACTGCCAGCAGAATTTGTAGGGGGAGCCCCTATTGAATCAAATAATGGTTCTGTACCCTTCCACTGATTAGTGTTCAGGGTTGAAGCATCTGCAACATTAGTTGCATTGTTGCACTCCTGAGGCATTGAGGTGATTACACCTATCTGAGAAGTTTTGCACATAGAGCGTTGTTCAGCTTGAGATTCACCAGCTTGCAACTTCTTTGATGGATCTGAATTTACTACATGGTTCTGCTGCAAAACTCGTTGTACAGTTGCTTGTTTTTTATTCATCAATTTTGGCTGTGGCTGCACCTGTGACTGTTGATGCACCAATGCTTGGTGGTTGGAGGAACCCAAGACAGAGGACGGAACAGATTGCTGAGATGAATTGGTATCAGAGGCAGCCAATGAGGCAGGACTTTGATTGCTATTACCCGGATTAGAAGGCATCTCCTGCTGAAGATGCTTAGTAGATGGAGCTGGTTGGCCAGAGTAAATCTTAGGCTGGGGCTGTTGCAACTGACTTGAAGAATGAGGTGCCATAGCTTGTTTTCCAATCTGGACAGGACTGTGTGCTGACCCAGAATATAGTCCATGACCTTGCATCAAGCTAGTAGCTTGCTCACCTTTCTCAGCAGATTGATTCGCCTGATTGCTAGAAAGCTCATTCATTAGAGAAGGATCTACCTGCAAGTTCTGGTGCATCATCATGTTCCCTCTGCCAACTCCCTTAAATAATTTAGCTTGTTGCTGAGATTGTGACTGCGGCCGCTGTGGAGGAAGGTGCCTGCCTGCTGGTTGAAGCTGCTGCCGCCCTGTCTGACGTAGTTTTTGCTTGCTCATCTGAGTAGTCAGACTGCTGCCTGCAGTTTGAGCAGTCCGTGCATGCCCATGAGCTGGCAATGTATGAGTTTGAGGTATTGGGGTCATTGAGGTGGGGGATGTCAAAGGAGAAACTGATACTGGCAGAGAAGAAGATTGTGATGTGGTCTTCGGACTGTTTTGTAAAGAAGATGAAATAGGTAGTTGGGGCTGTGAATGGGAAAATTGTTGCTGTTGCAACCGTCGCTGTTGCAGGTGCCTCTCTTTAGCTAATCGAATTGCATAAGCTTGTTGCTGTGGTGAGTTGGTGGCATGATTAGACCCTTGAAGATGAGGGTGATGAGGGCTAAGCATAAGTGGCTGCTGTGAAGACATGGGATGTGATTGCTGATGATGAAGTGGATATGGATTGACGGGAGAGGCAGACTGGTTGGGAAAAGAGGAACTTAACCCACCAAATGGAGGAACCACTTGGCTGCTTCCCTGAGAGGCCTGCAGCTGAGGCTCAGGAACCATCATTTGTCTCTGAGCTTCCTGATTCTGTGGTGGCTGTATGAGAGATACCCGAACAGTGTCATTGAATTAAACATGTAAGGACTATATGGCAACTGCAGAGTTGAAAATTACATGTTGATAATGTGCTCCTATGTATCAGCATTCGGCAACCACAAAAAGAGAAGAAAATGATGCAGAAACTAGAGCCAAGCAACAATTTTTCAACGAAACATGCAAAGAGTGGTGAGACACAATAGCTTGGAATGCATCAAAATTGCCTATTGGGAAGTTAGATGTCCATAACATGCTCCTTACATCAACAACCACAAAAGACCAGAATGTGATACAGAAACTAGCATCGAGTAACAACTTATAAATTGTGGGAGTGAATAATCTTCATAGAACACTCAAAGTGTACCCTTAGCGAAGTCATGATAATCTTATATCTGAACGCAGTTCACTGAAAGCTAACAATCTTTACCTTTCGCAGATTGTCTCTTCTTGATTTAGCTATAGCTGTGATTTTGAAAGCATTCAACACATATCAAATGACGCAAAGGTGAGAAGAGTATTACCTCCCTTTGTTCTCTATGCAATAGTTAGAAATGATTAAATGAATCTCGCTCACAAACTTCTAATTCTTTAATACATGTTTTTCACATAAAAATTTGCAAGTTTGCCCAACTGAACTGTTAGGTTCACATGTTCTCCATCCATAATCATGTGGACTCTGCTCTTCAAAAACAAAGTGACTACAGATAAGGTTGTAACAAGTCTCACAGGTCATAGTGGAAAAAAGAGGAAGATAGTTGTAACAAAATAGCACAGATCTATAAGTCATCTCACAAAGTACTAGAAATCCTTTAAATTGAATCAACAAGGAAACTTTTTGTATGCCAACTTCACCAATGAACCAAATAAGAGCAACAAGAGAGAAGCAATCAAAAGCCAGCAGCTGACTAACCCGCATCATGCGCAAACCATCGCGAGGTCTCATCACTGAATTCACCTGATTAGAGCTCACTCCAGAATGCATATTCACACTGTTTGGCAGTGCTACCATCCCAGGGGAAACCATGCTTCCAGAATTCAACATAGACGGTGATGCAACTCCCTGAAACCCAGGCCTCGCCATTGGAATACCTCTATTAACCCCACCCATCATGCCCGTGCTGTTGCCACTGGAAAGCGTATGAACACCACCACGATCAGTGGTTGCAAGAACTCCAGGAGCAGACATATTGGATTGCATATTTCTCATTTGATTATACTGCTGCAGTCGCTGATGTTCATCAACTGGAAGAGATGCAGATCTAGGAACATATCTAGCTTCCCTGGGAGCAGAATTACCCATATTGGTACATGATAAGGAAAAGTCAAAACATAGTTTTTAAGTATAATCCATTCATTACCTAACAGATGCATTGAGGGGACTTGATGATGACGGGAAGTTGTTTCCACCAATCATACTGGAGGAACCCTGGACTGCCAAGTTTGCACCAGACACTGGGAGCACTGAGTTCAATGCACACTGACTTGAAATAGATAATCCACTTGGGCGCGGACCTTGGCATCCAACAGAAAGATAGTCTGGACTAGGCAAGGGTGCATCATCAAATAGGTCCAAAGGTCTTCATACAACAAACAGAAGGAACCAGAAGAAAAATAATAATGAAGAGTTAGCTTAGCTTTAGTTATTACCAAACTTGAGAAGTGTCCAATTCTCCAAAAAAGCATATCACAGAAAGACTTACGTAAGAATAGGTCCTCCGCTCAGATTATTTGGACAAATTTGTGAAAGAGCATGTGTGTGAGAATCATGTGGTTGCTGGAGTTGTCTTGGATCATGTTTATAACCCTTCATTGAAACAGGAATGCATACATCAACTTGGAACTCAGATGTATAATGCAAACAAACAGAAAATGGATCCCTGCTTTGTACACATAAGATACTTTCTAAACGAATTTCAACATTCTGCATGCTTGTAAAACATATTCCCTCCCCCATCTCAATTTATGTGATGGTGTTTGACTGGGCACGGAGATAAGAATGAAATGAAGACTTTTTATATGGTTATAAATCATCTCATTAAGAGTGATAGGGTGTTTGGATTGGCTTTTGAAAGTAGCTCATAAACTAAAAGTCATAAGTTGGTGTCATTCTTTTTGCTTTTGGGATTGACTAAAAAGGAAAGAGTAACACATAAATTGGGACAGGGGGAGTATAATATTTTCTCAGATTTCTAACTTATACTCTGATTTACATTGAAAGTGCACAGATCAGATAGGGAAAATCTTCATCAACCTGAGGGAAATTAGGTGGGAGATGCTAGAAAAAACAAGGGATGTACTAAATTGTTGGAGCAGAAATGGCAATTTAACCAGTCAGAAGGAGAGATGGAGTATTGTCCAAGCATGCGTTTGGTGTAGTGGACTTGGAGAGAAAGAAATCAGAGATGTTTCGAGGACAAGCAACACAACATTCAGAAGTTGAAGACGAAATGCTTAGTCCTTAACTAGTTTGGGTGTAAACAAGAATATTTATAGAAGCTGAAGATATTTTTGATGTTCTAGACAGTATGTAAAAGGCTATACTGAAAGGAAATTTTACTTGTATCTTTCCTTACTTATGGGAGACTACACAGCTTCTGTAGTATACCTGTTTGTTTACAGTGTTACCATTCTCAAAAAAAGACTTATAATCTGATTTCTAAAATTGCTAGGATGAAATAAAGACACTGGTCAAGGACCATATACCTAGTGTTCTGATTACTGTATTGGTACTTTTTGAAAAATGGCACCTCACTCTTTCTGTTGGGCTCAGAGTGGGGGTTGTTAAGTAAGGGTATTTCATTCATAATAATAGCACCAAGCAAGCAGTGTTGACAAAGGAGAGCACTTAAGCCCTAAAGCGAGGTTCAAAACGTGTTGAGCGCTTCACCTCGCTTAATGTGCGCTTCAGTGTCATCATCAAGGCTCTAAGATATGCATTTCCTTCCTAGTGAGCCTCTCCTAAAGAGGTGAAACTAAACAATCGATTTTTATTTTTTAGGAAACTGGTGATGTTGTATTCCTCAGCATTAAGGATATGCTGGAGACCTTCAAAAGAGGAACAAAAAAAAAAATGATTTTACACGCTATCATAATTATCTTTTCAAATTCTTTGTACATATATTTGACATTCATGCTTTATAATTATTAGTCTTGGACTAAACATATATATTTGTATTTTTCTCCATTTTGCGTCTTTTTTCATTACATCCCACGCTTCATAATTGTAGCTCAATTTTTTAAGCAACACATTGCAGAAAGCTTAATCTCACTTGGTCCTAGTATGATAGACAACCAAATGGCAACACCAATTACCAAAACCACCTGGTATAACAATTTCATACATGTGTCATGAATATGCCTGAAGAAAATGAAATCATTCCATGTATACTGAACATGCAAATAACAAACCAGTAAATTGTAGCTCAAGGACCATGAAATAGGGTCTTCTCTCTAATATCACCAAGAGGCTTAGACTAACTTTATTTTATGGAGAAATGTTAATGCAAGAATACCTGATTCTTTCGTAAAAGATATTTCTGCCCGATCAAGATCATCTTCTCAAAATGAGATCTAAGGGTATCCTCTTCCATTGGCCCCTGCAAACGCTGAAACAGTTGCCTGGCACTTCCCTGAATGATGTTTAGCATGTTCATTCAAAATTACTGAAAATGGGGGGAAAAAGTAAACATCAAGGTAAGAGAAAGGAAAAGAAATGTTGAACCTTGGGAATGCCAGGTAATGTTGAAGGATAGGGTTGAGATGATCCTGAATCATCAGCACTATCAGCACCATCACCACTACTTCTGTCCATCAGTATTTTGTGCTGTTCTTTGCATTCCTTTGGCTTGCGGTAGATACACTGCACTTACTCGAGACAACTCTTTAGGAGCAGTGAAAAGATAATGTAAAAGACAGAAAAAAAAGGAGTTAAGCACACAGTAAAGAAAGTAGATATAGGAAAGTTTTAAAATCATCTACTGTTAGAGTAGTCTGGCTAAAAGATGGTAAGAGAACTCATGAACATATGCTCACCTTGAATTGTAAAGTACTGTTGAAAGCATCACTTACAAGCTCCCAATTTGGACCCAGGTCATGCACTAGGACAACAAGTGCCTAAAATTTTGATGCCAATTCCATTAATAATACACATCATGCCAGAAAAACTACAATGAAAAAGAAGCAGAAGAAAGGATATATCAAATAAAAAAGAAACCAACCTGGTCCTCAAATAGTGACCATGGACTTCCTGAACCTGCTTGGCCAGCAGACATCTGCAAGAGATTGCAAATATCAAATTCATTCTTATAGGTGGATAAATCTTCAGATTATTCCTACAAACAAGAGCAAATTGAAACGGAGCACCAGATTCTAGCATACACAAGTACCTTCAAAGCTTTGGCTCTCCTACCCTGATCCCTACCACTAAGCATTCTCACAAGTTTATTTGGGTTGGACATGTTACTCATCTGGGAAGCTGCTGGAGATGGAACAAAACCACCAACAGGGCCAACATTTTCAAAAGAATTTTCAAGTGATTGCCTCATCATCTTTGGTTTCTTTGCAACATGCTGACCGAATAAACCTTCAAAAGAGAGTGCCATTAATACAAGAAGGATATTTAGTATCAAGCTATTAATCTGATGTGCTGGTAAAAAACCATACCATTACTACCGTTGGAATCAAGTTGATGGCCCTCCAATCTCTTTCTGGAAGAATCCCTCTGAGACCAAAAAAGTTATAAACAATCACATAGATGTTACAGAAATGTGTGTGTGTGTGTGTGTGTGTATACATAACATAACATGACACAACAGAATAGAATGTACACACACACATACAGAGAGAGAGAGAGAGAGAGAGATCTGGTTATCAACAATGCACATTAGCATTGCCATTCTCAAAACCATCAAGAGGATGATACCATACTTCTCCAATACACTGAATTGAGTCATGAACAGCACAGAGGTTTTTGTTACAAAAAAATTGGGTTCTGTTAATCACAGCATATTCACATACTCCAACGGCAGGATCAAGAAAGAATATGTAACATTTACCCCTCCAACAACAAAAAGGAAAAAAAATGGAAAAAAAGTACACATATGCAAAGAGATACATCTATGCCCAGTAAATGATCAAGAAAACAGAGTTTGTTCGAGCTACCAGCGACGTGCAGGAAAAGAGAACAGGGTCAATAGGTCGACACAAAAACCTCCATAAACTAGCGTGCAATACTAACAGATAAGAAAACTAACTTATAAAGTGAGCCGCTATGAGAAAGAAAAAAGAATAAATTACAAGTCATTGAAACACACCTATAAGTGGATAACTTCTCTACTGAACTCTAATTGAAGAGTGCAAAAATATAGAGTATAGCTCAGTTAGATTCACTATGTGAACAAGAAAAAGGAAATCACCTGCTCGTTTTGAAAATTAGAATCAACCTGCCATCGCTGTTCATAAGCGGAACCCTGCATCAATGAGAATACAGTCATCAAGAAAAAATAAACATTGAGATCCTTCCAAATCTAATTAAAGAAAAGTTGTTTACTGAAGACATAGCACTTATCAAGTACCAGAATCTTCACTTTTTTCTTCTTTTTAGGTTTTGAAACTTCAGCGGAATCAAATGGTAAATGCTTCTCGAAATCTCCCACTGACTCAACTTCCAAATTATTTGGCATATGTGATCCCCCATGCAAAGTACTCTGATCATCCTGAAATGAACTGGTATCGCCACTTGAAGCATTAGTTTTGATTGGCAACTGAGCACATCCAGATGTTGTAGCACTGTAAGGACTAAGAACTCTTTGCCTCGAAGCAGTACGCATACGCTTTGTTGGAATAGACGCATTAAGATTGTTAGATGGCCTTTTTCCTGGTTGCATAGATTGATGAGTACCAAGTTTGTATTCTGCACGCTGTGTAAATGGTACATCAGCGCGAACACCATATGGTCTTCCACTATACGTCTTAATGTGGATCTTCCTTTTCTTCTGGGAAAATCTTGATGATTTGTTACCTTCAATGGCAACTGATGTATCATATGGACTTGTCTCTCCTTCATCCTCTTCAAATGCGTAGTCTAGAGAACCAATGCATAGAGATTCAGCAAGAAATAGGACCAGCTAGAAAAAACAGTACATGGAGGCAACAACCTCCCAAGAACATAAAAGTTTAAAAAGAGAACAGAAAAGAAAGAAAACCTGGAATGGTATCGTATGCCGATGTCTCCACCTCTTCGTGCATACTACTACCAGTTTTCTGGAATTTCAAATAATAGACTAGCATCAACCAGTATGATTAAAACACAATACGAACAGCTAAAGCCAGAAAAGATGGTGTTGGCTACAAGGTCAGACTGAATCGTCAATTATGCACAAGCTATCAATCATGAATAAAACCAGTACCTAGTTTTAGAAACATCCTCTGTTCCAAATAATCTGTCCTACTTTCTATTGAGGATTATGGCAAAATTGTCTAAGGAAACATACTCCATACACAATACAATACTTGTCCAATAATCTAAGATTAAAAAAAGGTGCTCCACTACAACATTTAAACTATAAAACATTCAAATAGTTTAAAGATCAACTAACTATATATACACCTTTAGACACATATGTAAGTATTAAAAAAAATTATATGCAAAATATAACTACAATTATTACCTTATTATTTATCATGCTCAAACAAAATGGGACACCTAAATTTGGAAGAGAGTAATAATGATTACCAAAACAATAAACTCTTTGACAAATGCACAGGAAGAAACACGTCATGCTTGGTCCTTGTTACTCCCATCACATGCAATTTCCAAGTAAATGTAATCTTTTAAGATGCTACAGCTTTTGCAGGATGTCAGAAAAACTAACTGGGAGCAAGACACAACAGCCACAAACTATGTTCCTCTGTTCATTTCTCAGATGCAGACAATCAACCACCAATAATGGCTTGGATTAAGCTAAAATTATCTTTAGACTACAAGATTATAAGTAAATTCCTCAAGAAGTGCGATGAGCTCTGTCAAGCTCTTGACCACAAGTTAAAACAAAAACATGTGAACCACGAAGAATTTTTCTGTGTGACAGGTAATGCAAGGGCAAGAAATCACATTTCCTCCTGTTGTTCTACTCTTTTAGTCAAAGTACAGCTTAGATTTTGGACTGCATACTGTTCATGCATCTTAATACAAAATCTAAGTAACTTCCTTCACATAAGAAGTATATACAGAATCAAGAAAATAACTTGGTTGTCAAACAAACAAGTTACACCAAAAGTTCAATTTCCCCCATACATAAGACAGATAAATTTCCATTTTAAAGAAGTGCGTTCACGACTCATGAAATCCACGAAAAAAGAAAAAACGCCAAACTGTAAATTCTATTCTTCCCCACAATCCACTTATTATTTTGGTATTTATCCCCTTAGGCAGGAAAATATACAGGCCAATAAAGGATTACTATAAAGAATGTAAACCTTTAAGAATAAAAGGACGCCAATTTTAAGGACAATTAGACACAAGTTGGGTACGTGAGAGACACTGCACTTGCAACAAATGTTCACAAGTTCAGTTATTCGATTCACTTCCTGACTCTGAATAAAATAAAGTTGGATTCTCCATTATAATCTCATAATACTTGTATCTAGGCCAAGGTCCACCAAATGTGTTCGATGAAACAGGCAATTTGCAACTTATCAGGTCAGAAGACGTAAAACCAAGCATTTGTGAAATAGTGATTCTCAACATATTACCTCACGGTGAAGCACATGAGATTCTATAGACTTTCTGTAGGCTTCCATTGCTCCAAATGAGACAGCATAGAAGAGGTTCTCCTGCATGAGGGCATGAGGATCACTTAGAAGGATTTACTTTTCTCTGAACCAAAATTAAATGAGTATCACCCCAGAAAAGGAAATGAGTGAGCACTTAAGTCAATCCCTAAAATATGTTCCTGGTGAAACATTAAAAGACCAGAGAGAACAGAAGACATTGACATGTAAAACATATTTATACTTCTCCCAAATGATCTTCCCGAGGCACATCCACAATTCCACCATCAGACACCCTCTCTGGAGTCACCGGAGCTTCAGCAAGGCTTTGTCGAACATCAGAGTCATTGTATTTCAGAAATCTCATGGCATATTCCCTAATAGCAAGAGCATGATCCTTTCTAGAAATTGGTAGCTCCAGTTGTTTGTTTTCCCCCTGCAAAGTGCATAACAAAACTATGAATTAAGGACCAAAGATCTTCTCTCTCCAGACTTTCATAGGAAGCAAGTACACAGGAAAATGCTGAAGTTTGACTAACTGGAATTAGTAGCTTCATGAGCATTGATATTTGTTTTAAAGGTTGCTCTATCTGATTATAACCAGCTAAATTTAAGTTTCTTCTTTCTAAAGAACAACTAATAAATTCTCCCAACTTCAATCCAGTTGCATTGAGATCACATACATCGAGGAAGCTCTTCAAATCAAGCAACTTACGTATACAAGTTCAGAATTAGTACATCCTGTAAGAAATGTTTCCAAATTACCCAATACTTACGTGGGCAGTGAATCACATAATTGAGAAATATTGTTAAATCGTACAACGTAGCTCATAGAAAAACAGATCCAATGTAATAGAAAGGCAATGAAAAAGTTGCTGCAACTCTTCCTAGTCTAATAACAGAGCTCATAAATTTATTTATTTTTGACAAAGCAGAGCTCATAAATTTCATTGTTAGAATACATGAATAATTTACATAAGTATGTTTCAAGCAATTCCATGAAGATAACTTTAAACTTTAAATGATTTGGTTCATCCTTCTATGTTAATTTAAAGGATTGGCCTTAAATCAGGTAATGATGCAAACCTATATCTGCATATAGCAGACTATAATATCATATATATAGTTAAAAGCACGAAGGACCTTAGCGAAATATTGTTGTTTTTTTCATCCCTTAAAAATAAATTTTACATTGGATAGAATTGTCAATAAATTATTTTCCTAATATCTAGGGACAGACATTTAATTATTTTTTCCTCATATTTAGGACTGCAAAACTAACTATCTAACAAAGCTTTAATTCCATTCATGATATTTTTCATCAATCCTAATATTTGGGAGCTTTCCATATTACTTTCCCTTATGTATGTCCTAATATAAATATAAAAATAATGAACTTCAATACTATACATGCTATGGGATCAGCAATACTATTTTATTTATAGCTCAAACAACTTTTATGCATGACAAATAAATGTTTTATGATTTTCGGAGTCAATTTAATAATTGATTTTACAATACAATAAAACACCTTTTTTTTAAAAATGGAATGTTTAGTGCCGCCTCTTCAAAAGAGGCTCACTGGGAAGGAAAAATGTCATAAAGCCTTGATGGTGACACTGACACACACATTAAGCGTGGCAAAGTGTTCAATATGCTTTGAACCTCATTTCAGGGCTTAAATGTGATTTAAGAGCACCCTTGACAACACTAAATTGAAGAAAAAAAAGTATTATGACACTGTTACAGATAAACCCCATGTAGTTTAAAATTAGAACACTAACAAGTTACACCTATTATATTATAAAAATCCCACATTTATACCCCTATGATGTTACCCCTCTTTCTAAAAGCACTTGGACCTTTTATAAAATGAACTCTCAACACAAATGAAATTTCATCAAACTAAGTACATATAAGATAAATTCAAAGCAGAATAATAGATAAAAAGCTAAAATAAAAAGAGAAATTTCTATAAAATAAGATATAGTAATTAAATAAAATTAGCAATAACTTGCATACTCAAAGTGCAATAAACTTATTTTAAATAGTTGGTATATCTTAGTAAATAATTTGTGTTTGTTTCCTATTTATGAGTTTCGAAAGATAAATGTTTCAAAAAATGATTATTCTTTTTTGGTTGTTGGTCAAAGGCATGAACAAATTTTTCGTCAACGTTTTGATCTTTCTATTAAAATATCAATAAAGTAACTTCATAAAAAATGTTCCATTTACAATTTAAATTCGTTGTTTAATAACTATATAAATCTAATTAGTTACACATAAACCTAACAGGGGGTGTAAGTGTATGATTTTCACAATAATCTAAATCTTTATGTTGTATTAAAAGCATGAAGACCTTTAGCGAAATGTTGCTATCTTTTTAACCCTTTTAAAATAGTGTATTTTTTTTATTTTTTAAGCCCGCAGTCGCTACCCTTTGGGGTAAAACCCCTGCTCCTATGCAATAGCTCGCAAACCACACATGAGAGGTAACCCGCACTAGGCAAGCCCTATTGCGACGAGCTCGACCAAGAAGGCAAACATCTTGCTTTCGCTGGCAAGGGGTTTCGAACTTGAGACCTCCAACATGGAAGTCCCAAGCCCAAACCACTGGGCCACCCCGAAGGGTCCTTTAGAAATGGTGATTTAATTATTTTTCGTATATTTAGAACTTAAAATGAACTTAAGTTAGGTTATTAAATCTTTACTTATTGATATTATGTATATCCATATATATAGGACTTAGAAAACGAAGATGACTTTACTTATATAAATTGTGTAAAGTAAATATATGGTTAACGTGAAAATTGACTATTTGCCTATATTTAGGACTTTAAAAGTTTTAGAATTTTAGCTCATATGTAATAAATACTATTTGATATGATAACTTTAATCATCTCTTACCATATAATGATATGAAGGGTTTCGCTAGTTAACTTTCTACACAAACATTGGGACAGTCTTTCTAGAAGCAATTTTCCTTCATAATGAATTCCCTCCTAGAGATTGATTACACATTTTCAAGAATTGACCAATTCTGTAATTGACATTAGTGTCCTTCCATAACATAGAGATTCCACGTATTTCAAGAATAGATCAAGTTTGTATTTTTGTACTTGAAACAATATGTTAATAATTATTTGAGTGAAATAAATTTTCTTTTTTGGAGATATAATGAAGCTGCTATTTATTGTTTTAACAAGAAAGTTTGAGTTCAACTGGTCCAAGATGTTTTTAGTAAGTCTAAGGTTGATCATTTTTGGAGAAATATTATTGGTGTTTCCTTCTTTTTTTTCAAATTGGTAAATGTGTGTGTACATACATATATATATATATAATTTTTTTATGATCGTGGTGTCCGAACCAGTTTTCGCACACTTCGACTAATTCCACGGGATATCTACCACCTCCCACCAACAATAGATATCATAGGACAAATGAGAAGAATCACCTAGTGTTTTTTTGTCTCCACTGAGTTTTGAACATGAGACCTCAGGGTTTTCAACCACTCCATCGACCACTAGGCCACTAGGCCACAGGTGCTAGAACTTGTGAATATATATTACTGGCGTTTTGGGATTTTCATTCATTTTAAATAATTATTTTCTTCATATCATGATATGATCATATAGGAAAATCATTAAACTTTTATGTTTTGTTATGTATACATTTGTTTATTATGGTGATGTAGGTCAGCTTGTGCGCATCTCCATTATCTTGTTAGGTTATCTATTACCTTTCCCAAGCGCATATACTGAGTAACTTTTCCACATACTTAGATAAATGAGAAAATATTATTATTTTATTATATATACATAAGATATGGATAGAAAAGTTTGAGAGTCGTTGGTTGAAAATCCTCACTTCAAGTTAAGTTAAATTTATGGTTGAGGGAAGCGATAAGCTATAATGAAAAGGTGGCTACATGAAAGTCAAAAGAAAGAAAAAGATCTAGGAAGACAAAATTTAGATTGTTACGTTGATTAAGATTAAGGGAAACGATGAGCTAGAATGAAAAGGTGGCTACATGAAAGTCAAAAGAAAGAAAAAGATCTAGGAAGACAAAATTTTGATTGTTACGTTGATTAAGATTAAGCTAGAATCTAATTTGGAGGTCACTTTGGTTTTAAGGGCCTGTTTGTACATGCAATATGATATCATGACCTGAAATCAGATTGATTTGAAGTTGAAGTTTTGTTTGAACATGTAATTTGAATTTTTTAAGTGTATTTATTCTCATAAAACATGAAAACTCAACAATTTGTTTAAACTATCAAAATTTCCCAAATTCTTATGCAATCTTACCAAATAAGCAAACCATAGTCATAAACAAGATATCGAAATATCCTAAGGCACTGCATTGATAAACCGCATATCTCCATGTTCCTTTTATAAATAAATATTTATGATTACAAACTTCCGAATACATATAATTTTATAAAGACCTACTAATCAATAATAGCAACTAGTTATTCTTTAATACATCATTTCACATGGTAGAGACAATCTCTACACATCGAGCATGAGTCTTTTTTTGCTAAATTTAAACTGACGAGTTTTTTTTTTTTTTATACAAAAAATAACTCAAGTTTTACATTTTAAAAAAATTGAAATTAAGATTTGGAATCTCAAATCCTGGTTTTTGGAGAATTTGGGATTTGAAATCATGATCTCAAATCGCATGTCCAAACGTTGATTTTTTTTGTGAAAAGGCAACATATTTGTATTAAAATCAACAGGGCATGTTAAGGCTAAAATTGTAAAGATGTCCAAACAATGTGCATGTCCGCACGCCTACTTAAAATAAGTTGCACATTAAAGGGTAAGAAAATTGACGATTTATGCTTTTTTATAGGTAATAGGTTATGATATCGCGATTGCCACTCAAAATGAGGCATTAATCATAGAGCACAAGACTTTCTGGTAGATAGCCTTTCTTTTTTAGTCGTCGTGCTTTGTTTTTCTTCATTTAGGTCCTTTTAACGATAATCTAAATTAATTTACAGCATGATTACTATCTGAATTGAACACAATGTTTAATTATTTAGGTAAGTTTTTATTTCTTACATGTATTTAGTTCAATTCTTACGTTCTAGATCTATTTGAACTACACTAGATATGAACAAGGGTGGATAAATTACTACAAATTTTATTCTAAGAACAATGAGTCAAATGACCGATGATAATTTTATTGGTGAAAGAAATTATGGGTTACATGTTTTTAATGAATAATAAGCAAAAGAATTCCATTCTCAGTCTTTTTCTGATTTATCATACAAGTCAAATCTTATTTCAAGTTCATGACAAACTCAAGCCACATAAAATTGTTTTAAGAAAAGCATTGCAGTCAAGAAATAAGACAATAAAGCAAAATCAATTATAGTAAACTATTAAGAGTCTATACAAAAAATATTATTGAGATTCAAATTAGTTAAAATTACATTAGTAGATGATGAAATATATTTTAAATGAGGCACCCAAGGGTGTGACCTATTGGTCAATGAAGTGGTTGAGAATCCTGAGGTCTCAGGTTCAAAACTCAGCGAGGACAAAAAACACTAGGTGATTCTACCCATCTGTCCTACCCTTGGTGGACAGAGTTACCTGATTCTAGTTGCTGGTGGGAGGCGGTAGGCATCCCGTGAAATTAATCGAGGTGCGCAAAAGTTGGCCCGGACACCACGGTAATATTAATATATATATTGATGAGTTGTTATTACTTATGTTTCTTACTTTTTCTATTCATTCCAATAAATGTCCCTTCAGTTATACAAATATTTGTAGTAGAATATCGACTTAACATAAGTCATTTTAGACTTTACAAAATCAAGTTTTTCACTCTAAATATTTTTAAAGAATCAATTTTATGATTTCTGTTACTTGACTAATCTTTAAAAAATCGTATAATGATATAATAAATATTTGATAATTTTTTATTCAAAATTAGGTCTTGAAATAACAGTAATATTCATAAGATATTCTTAAAATATGTCATGAAATGGTTACAAGCGCTATGCGCGTACCCTAAACCAAGTAATAAGCAAGTAAACGAATACAGACACACACATACATACACATATGTTTGTGCTTGAGCGTGTATTTATGTGTGCATATGAAATCAGCATAGCATCACATATTTCATACTCAAATGTGAATTTACAGATGGGGTTACAGTACTACATACTACCAATAGGCAGATAAATGTGACAACTGACAATGGACAAAAGAATTGATCAACCAAGAAGAACAGAAACCAACAACATACCCAGTGTAGGGGGGTAGGATGTACTCAAACCTTAACCCACATTTAGAAAGGCTGATTCTAATAGACTCCCGGCTCAAAAGAAGTGTAACCAAAGCAGGATTAAAAGGAAATACCAACAGCAAAATGGAAGAATAAAACCAGGGTATGATTTATTATCCTCCGTCGAAAAGTTGTTTAACCTCATGGACCAGTAAAAAGGAACAAAAAAAAACATATGTAACTAAATAAACAAAAGAAAGACAATTCTTTCAAGGAAGGAAAATAAAAACGTAACAAAAGAACATAATATTGTGTCATCAATGTACCTCAATCGACTGCCAGAAACCCATGACTGATTTGGCCATAATATGGGCTACCTTTTTTAGCTTGCAACTACTATTTTGTTCTTGGAATCGTAACCGTGCGGTAAAAGCAACTTCATGGCACAATTGAGTCGCTGCAGTCATTTTCCAAAGACGTTCCTACATGAAGAGAGACTTTTAAATAAGTGCCAAGTTTGGAAAAACAAACTGAAAAAAATTCCCAGAACCTAAATGAAAATTTAATCATGTTTCAACTATTCAGTATGGCACTGAAAAAAGCTACTAGAAAAGCAGAAATGAAAGAGGCTCCAACTGCAATGGTCAATTAATTCGTACCTGTGCAAAATCATTTGCCAGCCAAACCATTTCCTCGACTACATAATCCCATTGAGATTTCCGCCGATTCTCCAACGGAAAGGCCACAGCAGATAACTCTGTAATTCTTTTACGTTTCGCCTGTTTGTTAAATTGTATTAGATATTTGCAGCCAAATAACACAGTCAGCAATAATTTTACAAGCTCAACCAGAAGAGGATGCGACGTTTTAAAGAATAAGGGAAAAACCTCTATAATCTGTGCCTCTTTCAAGATTGAGTCTTCATCACCCCGTGTAGCAAGTTTAAGGTTGATCTCAGGTGCTTGTGCCTCAGGAGAAGGATTTAAAACTCCATGTGGTGATACATGTTGGGATGGCTCAGGTATTCTGGACTCAATTGAACCCTGACGGCCAACAATACAAACATATCCTTTTTGGGAGTTGGAACTATCACTTGAGTTTGTACTGGGTTTCCTCTCAGTTTCTGATGAAGATGGGGAAATTGTTTCCACTTGGACGGTAATTTTATCTTTTACCTCACTCTGCAAATTAGATTTACTGCCAGCAAATTCTTCCTGTGACGTATCTATAAAATCACTCTGATGATTTTTGGGACCAGAATTGCATATCTCATTAGTGAAACCACAACTGTCATCAGCTTTCACCTCTTTCTGTTCTTTAAGATTGCTTTCTATAACTGGTGTTCCCTCTGGCACAGACAGTTGTTCCTTCAAGTCACCATTTGAGTCTAAGTTTGTTGGGTCGGTAAACGTCTCATTATTAGTATTTCGATCCAGACTATGGATAGCCCGAGTGCGAGAAGATTCTGAATCTAAACCTTTTGTGCCCAATGCTGCACCACTGCTTTGAACATCAATTGGTATGCTTTTCTGCTCGCTCTTTCCACAACTTAACCCATTTAAATGGCTGCTACTAGCTTGATTCTCAAGCTCTGCTGCAGCTGTACACAAGTGACCTTCCTGGCCAGCAGAACCTACCCCTTCTTTTCCCAGTGATGATTGAGGCTTTTCTAGACCTTCCTGAATAGACATTTCCTCGACACCAGTGAGTGAATTCTGATCATGTTGGTTATCCAGCAAACCTCTGGAAGCACTAGCTTCAGGAATGCTATGCGCCAGATCCTCATTCATCAAGTAAGTAGTTGCCTCTGCAGCTTTAACGCCATGTATTTCAGAATCCAGCTGATTATCAGAGGACGGAGTTTCCACAGGCATAAAACCATTTGGCATAGAAGGCAGTGAAATGTTCAAAGAAGATTTCTGGTCTTTTGGATTTTCACCATCAGAAACTAGCCCTTTAACATCTTCAGTAAAATGTTGTGAAGGCAAAGATGTGCCATGACCACCACGAGCTAGAATTATATCAGTGGTACTTGATCTAGTGCCATCTCCATTAGACCGGGGCCTGTGTCTTCGCTTGTAAGCTTTTCTAGGGACGCCAAAAGCAGCAGAAACGCCCAATTCTTTTGCATTTCGACTTCTATCCAACTTAGATGACTGCTCTGACGGAGTAAGATTGCTCCTACTGGGGTGTCTACAGGACCTAACACCTTCAATGAATTCATTTTCACCATCAAATAGCATGAGATTGTCAGCACTGTTGGGTTCACAAAGTTGAGGAGCCCCAAGTCGACCACTACTTTCAACTGAGTCTCCATGAGGTGAAGCAGTAATTGCAAAACTACCTTTTGCTTCACTAGAATGCAGATAGAAATTAGCAATCATAATAAGGATTAGAAAACTAACAGAGCTCTGAAAAATTACCTGGTCACAAACTGATCTGGATGTTGATCTGTCAGAGAAGTGGACTGAACACTAAGTGAAGTAGCATTCCCAAATTTGAAATCCAGTGGATCACCACCCTGCAACAAGGAGAATGAAGTCATGCCAAAAGTTCAAGCGGATAATTTCTGAAAATCTATAATACCCAGTCAAACTATCATACTTGCGCAAGAAATTCTAACTCTCTTCTCTTTTCCTCTAGGAAATCATACTCCTGCCTGTTAACAACAACAAATCTCACTGTAAGCATAGAGGAAGTACTGCAATCATTAAATTCCATTTAGGCAGGATAGAGTGAAGCAGCCTGCTAACATTACCTAAGCTTATTTTGAACCTCATCGATTGGTGATCTCCGTAGAGTAGTTTTGTTACCAATACCAACTCCACCTTCAAAAACTCCTCCCATGGGATCAACCTCAGCATTGGCTATGGGATCAGATTCCGCACCACATCCATGCATTCCCACCTTAAAAGCTACAGGGTCTTTCCCTCCATCAGCACAAGCCTTGATCAAATTCCTAAAGACAAGACAACACTTAAGACACCATGCAGGAGCTGAAACACCAAGAGAAAGTAGTAACAACTGATATTAGCACATAGATAACAGAAGATGTATACACCTTTTGGATTTTGTGGATGTAGGTACGGACTTGTTTCAAAAGTATCATTTAAATGCAAGAATTGGGTTTCTATTACCTTTTGTACTAATGAACTTAAGGCACTATTCCAGGCAGCCTCAATCCCGTCCAACTTTTTCTTGAATAAATGCAAAAGAAAAGAGAAAAAATACCCCACTTGGTAAACAGTCCATTACGGGTAAAGGTGAAATGTATAACTGCAGAAAAAGGAATAATGGCACCAGAGAATCCAGGTCTCTTACAAAGAAAGCCACTTCACAAGTAAGATCTCTGGGATTCAGTTATGCTGGAAACAAGGAAGCATATGCCGCCAAAGTAACATTGCTAGATACAAAACTACCAGAAACAGATATTGCTAAATGGATAGATATACTTAGAGAAGGGAGAGAATGACCATTAGCATATCTTACAATGACTCTATGAAACATTAGGAAAGAGATATAGACCTTGATGAACTATGTTAATGCCTCTTAATACTTCAGAGTACAAACATATTTATAGGTTCAAAGAGGGGCAAGACATGCTCCACCAATTGGTCTACAAATGTATAGATAGTGTAAATATGGACCATCCAGGGACAAAGAACTACATGTCTCAATTCCCTTTCTCACTTCACCTTGCTTTCTACAAACTTTTCAAGATCAAGACAGCAAGTAACATGTCCAATATCCATAGCAGCTATACATTAAGTTCTTATGCAATAGTTATTAAAGAAAACTGATTGAATAAGCTCCGACGGAGGATCCACGTTGATCTTTCCTATATTTCAGCATGTAACAGCAAGTATACAAAAGAAAAGATAAAACTTCCTTACAATATCTTCCATAATATCCATGGGAAAAATCTTTGTACAAATTAATGGTACACAATAGAAAAGAGCTTATATTGAACCATAAGCCACTTGGAGAAAGAAACATCATTCCATGCACACTATAAATGGTTTTCCTTTTTCAAATTTTGATTGTAGTTATCACGGGTGGATCCACAATGTAACATGTGAATTCACGTGAACCAAGTAGCTTTTTGTGCAGATCTATGCACTACGAAATCCACCAAATATCTATAAATATTTGATAGTAAATCCAGTTATTATCATACTAATTGAGGTGTAGGCACCCATAAACATCAAATCCAGGATGCATCTCTGATACTTTTCCAAGATAAATCATTATTACATGTTCTAGTGCGAGTGCATTCACGTGAGTGTGATTGTTCGTAGTCTATACCTATCCATTAAGTATAGCATGTGAAGCATTGAATCTATTAAAAACTAACATCTCAGTCTCTAGAATGTAGCAGTCAAAAAATAAAAGTAGTTCATTCATGATTGCATGTCAACCTAGTGGCACATTTGCGCGACTAGACACCAAAACTCACAAACAGAATTCAAATACAAAAAGATGCCCGAAAGGCAGGAGCATTGTTGAAACTTCCGCCCATGCCTCACGTATTTGCAAAAGCACAATAATTCTATGATCAACAGCTTCAAACAAGTCAAATGAAATCAAGCTCAAAGACAAAATAGTTTCACTTGTTGACACACGTCAACAACTACTTGTCACGTAAAATTGAGCTCTTGTGAAAACAGTTTAAGCAATTTGCACCACCACATATGCAAACTCTCTATTTCACATTCCCCTGTTATGTAAATGAGCAATTGAACTCTAGGGTTTGCACGAAATTGAATGAAGTCCAAATTTTAGGGTTTGTAAAAGTTGGGAATCAAAAGGAATACCTCAATTGTGCCGGAATTGCAGGTAAGGTTAGCAATGCGTCAAGTCTGAAGGTTTCTCCTTGGTTCTAGGGTTTTTCTTCGATGAAAAATACGTCAATTCAAAGCAAAAGATATTTGCCCTAGAATTTGTGAAGCCATTTCAATCTCCTACGATATGCCCCGTTGCTTATACAGACAACAAGTGCCTAAATTGACGTATATACGTATGTATTTGTCGAGTAAAATAAGGTTCTTGGTTCGTCTTCGTGCTCCTTCGTTCCCAAACTTTCTCTCTCTAAACAGTATGTTTTTCTCTCTCTAAACTTCATAAACTATTCGTCCGCTCCTAGTAGTGGGCTGGACGACACGAACCAACGCTTCGGACCATTTGGGCTTATTATTTGATTTGACAAAAATTGGATCATAAACATATTTCTCATATTCAAAATCTTTTCAAAAAATTTCAGGGAGCGTCGTATTTTGATTTTCACATCTAAATAAAATTTATCTTTATATTTTTTTATATATGAATATACTTAATATCTTAGATAGTTTTTGGATGAAAGAACTTTATTTTTACTTCTGCGGTTAGATACATATGACTGAAATTTCAATTAATTTAATATATATTTCAATCATGTGTGATTGAGTGTGTATATATATATATATATATATATATATATATATATATATATATATATATATATATATATATATATATATATATATATATATATATATATATATATATATATATATATATATATATATATATATATATATATATATATATATATATATATATATATATATATATATATATATATATATATATATATATATATATATATATATATATATATATATATATATATATATATATATATATATATATATATATATATATATATATATATATATATATATATATATATATATATATATATATATATATATATATATATATATATATATATATATATATATATATATATATATATATATATATATATATATATATATATATATATATATATATATATATATATATATATATATATATATATATATATATATATATATATATATATATATATATATATATATATATATATATATATATATATATATATATATATATATATATATATATATATATATATATATATATATATATATATATATATATATATATATATATATATATATATATATATATATATATATATATATATATATATATATATATATATATATATATATATATATATATATATATATATATATATATATATATATATATATATATATATATATATATATATATATATATATATATATATATATATATATATATATATATATATATATATATATATATATATATATATATATATATATATATATATATATATATATATATATATATATATATATATATATATATATATATATATATATATATATATATATATATATATATATATATATATATATATATATATATATATATATATATATATATATATATAAATAAAAAATAAAAGAATGTTAAATGAATTTGTTAAATTTTTTATTATTTTAAAAATTGATGATTGAAGTTTATTCTTAGGGATGCATGGTAATTTTGTTTCAAATTTAAGCTTATTTGGAGAGATTTGAATATTTAAATTTAAAAAATTACGATTATTTGGAAATTCTATGTAACAAGAAAAACATAAGTCGTATATTTGCTCCTTGAAATCAAAGTTGAAAAAATTACACAACAAATCTATATTATTATTTTAATAACAAATTTATATGGTTATACCCAATACTTTATTTCACACCTAATTAGGAATTGAAAAAATGACGCGACTAAGTAAATATATACTACTTAATTATATATTTATCATAAACGTTTCATTCTATTTAATAGGAACCACTTTTGGATTTGTACATTTATATTATCATAATTTCCGTTTTTTCCCGATTATACAAATAACATTTCCCTCTTATCATAATCTTTTGATTTTTCTCCTTAATTCACTCAAGCACAATCAAATTTCAAATTTCAAAAATTTCGTGTCTCCCTCTCAAATTGTGCTCCTACAATTTCAGGTAACTTCTTGCAGTTACTTTTTTTTATTTCTCTTCTGACGATTTCAATCTTTCGTGTTTTGATTTGTATTTGTATGTTCCTCTAATTTCTTTTAGTTTTTCAGTAATCTCCATAGATACATACAAATCATGACTAAACAAACTTCTTTTGATAGAATTATTCGAGGTATTCAAAAAAAATTAAAAGATTTTCATTTGTATATGAAGATGCAATAAGTTATGCAAAATTTTAATTCAAAAGAGGGACACTAAAGGAAGATGGTTCAAGCGAGTTCAAAAAGTAAATGGAAAGTAAAAGAAATTGTATCTGTCGATATTGAATCAAAATATCTAAAGAAGAAGATAAATCTGGGTGAGACTGGGTCAATGGACCAAGATGATGGTGAAAAAATTGAGGTATTCGTATAATTTATTTTGTATGTTTTTGTGATTTGTATTTCTATCCATACATTTCACATTATGTTGTCTATGATTATGTGAATTTAGCATATCAATGTTTATTGCATTTTTTTTACTTTTTTAGACCTTATTTGTATATATTCAATAATTATATATAATTACTTCTTTTGTATTTGTATATTATTAGCAAATATACGTTTCACCTATTATTTTTAGTATAACTTACATAAATTTCATAGTGTAAGACCTAAATTACATCCTATCCCTAATCTTTCATATTTTACAAAAATCCCTTAAAATATCAGCCATCTGGATACATAATTGGTTGTCCGGATACATTTATTTTGATACATTATATGTGCGGTTGTTGCGCTTAAAAAGGAAAACAAAACAGAAAAAATCTAATTACAATCCCATAATGTACGCCTTACTGTCAATCACTGAAACATAGATACTAACATAATAAACCTATTCAAAATACAAAATCTTTGTTCATCATTCTCCATGTTTCGTCGGAGAAACTTTCCACTAAGATTCAAAACTTCTATCGAAAATTTGATAAGATATATAAGTGAATATCTCAATTTTGTTGAGGCATTCAGGAATATGAAAAAGTGAGGTTAGATATGAATGATACGATGTGAAAGTGGTTGGGGAAAATATTTCATTCGTGAATCTAATTTCAACCACTGCAGGTGAGTTGAATATTGATGAATTGAAGAAAAAATTGAGATCTGGTACATTGTAGAAGGTAATTCATCTCCACTGATTATTAGGAATGATATGGGAGTAAAGTTATATGTTGAGGTGAAGAAACGTGAGGTTGGATTTGCTATGTATCCCTTATGTATTGATAAAATCGAACAACATATTAGTGAGGTACAAAGCTTTGATGTATCAACCGGTGTAATTGTCTGAATTTGCTATGTATCTCCTCTATTTTTTTATTTTTGAATTTGTATATTGATAAATAAGTCGTGATACATTATTGATTACAAATTGATACATTACTAGTTTGATGTATATGTAATGTGCCCTTAGATCTTTAAGTTAGTGTATTGATAATATAAAGTATCAGATACATGTGAATTTATTTGTTATATTTTTTTTGTGCTTTAATAAATATTTTTTTTATTTTTGAATTTGTATATGGATATATAATTCATGATACATTACTGGTTACAACTTAATACATTACTAGTTTGACGTATATGTAATGAATTTTTAGAGCCGTGAATCAATATGTTGTTGATATAAAGTATCAAATATATGTGATTTTTTTTTAATATATCAGTATGGAAGAATGGGTAACTATGACTAATAGGTATTAAATGTATCATGTTGTTGACATATCTTTGATACATTTAATAATGAGTATGCAATAATAAGTATCTAGTACTTATGTTATTTATAGATCGTTAAGATAATTAATAAAAATGTAAATTTTTTTTAATGATACATGAAACAGTAGTTTTTCTAATGTATCTGGTACAATTGCAGCTATGTATTAGTTCAACTTTGTGTGTGGATACATAATCACTATTCTACATGAACCAAATCATCTTGAGGTGATGGAATGAAGTGACCTGGTGGATCATCTTTATTGATAACATATCATGGACTTTTCACTATCGTATTTTCATATACAATGCTCCATATCTTGTGCAAAGATATTCAACTCGGAAACCATCTGATGAGATGTTGATTTTGTCGCTAAGGAACTCAGCAAAGATAGCTACAAACATTTCGCAGTCACTCAAGAAGAAGTAGATACATTATAAAATTTAATTAAATGTATAATTAAGAACTAATTGATACAATTTGATACATTTCTAGTTTGACGTAGTTGTAATAGGTTTTTAGAGCTATGAGTTAGTGTGTTGTTGATATAAAGTATCAGATATATGTTGATTTCTTCTTTTTTTAATGTACAAGTATGGAAGACTGGGTAATTATGACTAATAGGTATTAAATGTATCATGTTGTTGATGTATCTTTGTTACATTTAAAGAATGTAGATACATAACACAATTGATTTTGGTATTGTCTATATAGCCTTTTAAATTTGAATAAGATTGAAGATACATTGTAGAACTTGATACATATAAATTATACATTAGGTAGTGTTTATGTATCAAGTACAGTTATATTGAGCAGGATAAACACTAATCGAAAATTCAAAAACATTAGGGTTACGTATCAATACCTTAAATGTGAGCATGATACATTGCATAAAACAAAGGCTACTGTAGCAGTGATGTATCAGAGTAGTGATAACACTAACAAAGACTAATTTAAGAATCAAAATAAATGAGATACATTGAAAATCTTCAAGTTTGATAGTGATGGTCGTGTAACGACAGATCCAACTTTTTTTCCTTTTTGGGAGTTTTTCCAACAGTAGATATAGAACTCAAGCATGCATCCTTTTTCAACCTCAAATTCTTCATGATTAATGGATCGTTTCGTTGTTTATATGTATTTTTATGAAAATTTCCATCATCAGAATCAAATACACAAGGTACTATATCTCCAATAGGTAAAACCAATTTGGTATGTTCGATACTAAAAGAGGGAGCATAATCCATATGTATCAGAAAATTGTAGATGAAAAGGCTAATTTTTTTTTTTTTTTAAAAAGATAATTGAAGAACTGGAAAGAAGAAAAAATTGATGAAGAAATAGTTTACCTCTTTAAGAACTTGAAATCGATGAACTGGAGAGCGAATAGATTTGAAATCAAAAAATGGAGTGATGGGGACAACTGCTGATATGTGGGAGTGATTTCAGGCGTGAAAATAGGAACAAAAATCGTTGGGTTGGAGGGCTATGAGTTATGTATCCGGAAAAGGAATGAAGGAGAGGAAAATAGGGATTTTTGTAATATTTTGAAATGATAGGGAATTTTAGAGAATATGGAAAGAAAGGTTGTGTAATTATGTAATTTTTCCATTTTTAAATCTGAGCAACATAGTGTTTGTGTCTGGGAAATTCTTGTGAGTTGTATCTGTTTAAGAGAGGGTCATGGTTTCCATGTAAAACAAAACAAAAAACTTAGTAAGAATTGAGCGGATTGAGTTCTGGTTTGCTTTTAGTTCATTTTAAGCTAGCTCATTTTGGCCTATGTAACTCTTGGGCGGGTCACCGAGTCGAGCTCATTTTGACTTGTCTAATTTCAGCCTAACCCATCCAATTTGACACCCCTATTCACATGTGATGTGATTCTGGGAAGTGATATGTTGCTTCTTCATCAAATTTATACTCTAAAATTGTTGATGTAATTAACTTGGACATGCTTTTCCAATATTCTATTTAGGGATGTGTTTTGTTCACAAGGACAATTTTTAAGGATGCAATTTAGGTTGTGATTTGTGAATATAGAGTATATAGGGAAGTTTTTTTGCCAAAAACACGGAGAATTACATATGAATGCAGGCATACATAAAGTTTCCTTGAACATATCATTGTGTTTTAATTATTATTAATTCTCGCACGATTACTCCAATGACGAATTAAGGATATAAAAATTATGGGTGCACCACACCCTTTAAATAAACTAATTGTTGATTGAAGAGCCTGAACATAAATCTGCATTTGTTAATTCGACTAATTTTAGGTCAATTTAATTTGGTTTACCCGATTTTTTATTTGAATTGAACATAGAAAAAAAAAAAACAATATAAAAAGTTATCAAACAATAGAGCTTCTAAATAAGCATTTAAAAAAAATAAAAATATAACAACTTAGCAATACAGAAGCGCCAAGTGATTTAAAAAACTCTTTGCCAATGCAAATGTTGCTATTTTTTAGAACAAAATTTTCTTATCTTAACCATTACCATCTATATATTAAAACACACCTAGTTGTCAACCTTTAAAGTTCTCAACATTATACATATTAGCCTCAATAACTGTAAAACATTAGTTCTTTTCCAATAGAGATTGTCAGATTGATGTGTATAATTAAAGAAAGTGGTATACTTTAATTAGTTAATTTATCTATGTAACAGATATTTGAGAACACACACAACATTTTTTTCAAAAAGTGTCTAATATAGGAACATTTTCATGTGTTTGGATGCTCAATTAAAACAAATTATAATTTGAATATCCAAATAAAATTTGTTAACAAGTTTAAGAGACGACAATGGATTAAACCTTAAGTTTATTTTATTAAATATTACAAAATTAAAATCATAGTTTATCAATAACTAATGACCCAAAATGTTATTCCCCCTTTATTATTCAAAGGTTAGGATAGGAGAGTTCATCATTTTTAGGGCCAAAAGGATTGTTATTCCCGGTTGTTAAATTATGATAAATGCATATTATATTTAAATTAATATTTTAAAAATTGATTAAATTGGTTTGGTTGTGATTTGAATCAATAATCAATCTAAATCGATGTAGAGGGTGATTTGTTTTTTTTCCCATCAATTTTATTCTTTTATTTTGTTGATGTCTTTAACTTGGGCATGTTGTTCCTTGATGTTTTCTTCTATGTTTGACAGGATTTTGAGTCCTGCTCCGGCAGTCGGAGACTCCATGAAATCTGTCTGTGTTCCATTTTCAAGGATGTGAATATAGCGTAGGGATGTTTTTGGTCAAAACCTTAAAGAATTACATATGTATGAAGGCAGACAGACATACATAAATAAAGTTCCCTTGAATATTTCATTGTGTTTTGATTATTATCGATTCACTCCAAAAAAGCATATTACTCCCCACACAAATTCGAACTAAAGAGACAAGTAACAAAGTATCAATGTCTGCATTTGTTGGTTCATAAATCATATCATCTATTCAGTTGATCTACATCATCTTGAACAACATTTTGCTCATTAACGCCTAAATCTTGATCATTAGCGCCTGCCAACATCTTGTTCATTAACGCCCCAATCTTGATCAACAATTTGTTCATTTGTGCCTCCAATTTGTTCCTCGTAATGCTGAAGTAATGTTACATCATTCCAGTAAGCAAATCAGCATATCTCTCTACCACAAAATACTCATTCATATCAACACCTTACAAGTCTTAATTCACAATTTTGTTAATTAGAACCTTACAATATCATCAAAAATCTTCCTACTTTATCTCGTCTCTTCTCTACTTTGCGGGTAAAATCATATACTTCTTACAATTTCGCACTCCACATCAGGCACAATAAGCATCGACTAGAACACGGTCATATACAACATGTGGTGCATGAACATTAAACCTGTATATGCATACAAAATAACAACTTAAAATTTTATTTTGTTGTAAAATTTAAGCAATATACTACAAATAGTATATACAAGATATATGGATAGTAAATCTTATTTTTGTCTTCTTGTTTCATCATGTGTGTCTTTACAATGGTGAAAGAACAATCATATTTATAGGTTGAGAAGTCACTCCAAAAGTCACCATATTAAGTGTCATAATAAATAGATACATTTTTATCCAAAAAAGTTCATAGTTATTAGGGAATATGGATAGTTGTTCATGTATTAACTCAACGGACAATTCACTCATTCAATGAATTTATAACACTCCCCCTTGGATGCCCATAGATAACGTGTCTCGTTAAACCTTACTAGGAAAAATCCAATGAGAAAAAGCCTAGTGAAGGAAAAAGAGTACACACATCTCATAATACGCCTTGAGTGCTGCCTCATTCAAAAACCTTACCGGGAAACCCAATTGGGACAAAATCATGATTAAGAAAAAGAGTACAACGCGTATTTCACTCCCCCTGATAAAAGTTTTACTCGATATCTTGGAGACGATGCATTTTAATCTCATATTTCAACTTCTCAAATGTTGATATTAGCAACGCCTTAATAAGTAAGTCTACAAGATCATCACTTGAACTGATCTGTTGAACTTCTATCTCATCGTTTTGTTAAAGATCACGTGCGAAGAAGAACTTTAGTGAAATGTACTTTCTCCAGTCTCCTTGATGTACCCTCACTTCAATCGAGTTATACATACAACATTATCTTCATACATGGTGGTTGGAATATCTCATTTCAAGAAATAATCACATAGTTTCTGGCATTTGCATAATCAATAATCTGTATGTGCACTCATTGCACTAATACATGATATTTTTCAATCATTTTCATGAGATCAGAATTGATCCTTCTTTATGTTAAGAAATCTCACAATCCTTCAAGGATTTTCATATAACCTTCTTCGTCTAGCTAGACATGACAACCATTCATTAAACATATTCAAGAATTTCATCAATTGCAGACTGAAACAAGTCTCGTTGTATCCACCACGTGAGAGTATATCTCTATTTAATAATGTAAGGACTTTTGCGAAAAACTCTTTATGCCCCAAGGCACAAATCGCACTTTATATCTTATGGTTATACTTTCACACAATAATTTATTTTACCCCATTGAAATTATATCTTGATCCATGGACTATAAGTCCAAAACATCACTTTTCAAAGTGAAGTATAATATACTTGAATTGTGCATTTCATTTGGCCAATCATTTATCTGTCCACATTATATGAAAGATATGAATTCAAGATCCTCATCACCATCTGTAGCATTGAGCGCTACTTCATATCAAAGATACCATCGACGATCTTTTGACTCGATTCCAATACGACATAACTTATCGAAATCTCTTCATATTTCATCATTTCTGGTACCTGAACCTTTGCCAAGGTTTTATGGAATGTTATGTCATCTTGCTCCTTTTAAAGCACTTGCCTTATTATCATGATCATCTTTTCATTTGCTCTTTTCCTTCCTTAAGAAGTTTTTTCATTTGGAATCGATTGGTCTATCACGCTTCAGGCGTACCATAGACCCTGTCTTTCAAGGACTTATCATTGGAGCATTTGCAGCTGAATTATAACATAGGGTCATCAAATTCATCTGGCAACTAATTTGCAACATTATGCAAATGAATTATCTCTTGAACTTCAAGTTCACTTTTTTTTAAACGAGGATCTAAATAATTCATCTCATAAGTTTGAGCTGTCAATCATCTCTCCCCCTAATGTTAGAAAATTTAACATTCACCCCAACCTCATTTGGAGATCCATCTTTGTGCGTGGTGAAGCAATCAAATCAGATATCGCACGTTTAAGTTTTAAATGAAAATTATTTGGTTTCTGACCCTGAACTAATTATGATGGGGAAACCTTGTTGGTGTGATACATACATGTGTTGCTACATGTTAAATAAACTCATCTCATACCAGATCTCATTTGAGAGTTTTGTTCTCATATCCATGATTTAGCTATAATCGAAGGCATACAATTTCTGCTAAAATGTTAAACCAACCAGCATTATCAACATAATTTCATAGTTTGGAATTGTGCTCTTAATTTAATAATTCAAGCAAACAACCTTACAAAAATCAATTTGTAAGTTGACAACAAAGCACATGTGACTATCCCATAAATGCAACCATCATTTAGATGCAAACGGTCCACAGGTGAATGGACCCACATTCACATTTTTATATGTTCCAAAAACCTCAAGGAGTACAATCCCAACCTTAAGTACAATGATACAATGATTAAATTATCAGAGAACAAGCAACACAAGATAATTCTTGAAGATTTTTTTTTAAAATTTTTCATCATATAAGCCACATGAATTCTCAATTACTTTTGCATCACATTTAAACTAGAATGGACAACCAATCATGTCAACTGATCTTTATTTCAATACACTTATAATTTAATTTTGCATGTGTTTCCATCAGCATGCTCATATTTGTGTGCAAGAAAAAAGAGAGGAAAAAAATAGGTAATCTTTTACATAAGAGAGAGAGTCTAGCTTCTCACTAAACTAAATGCCTCACCCAGACAATATCCCACCAAACCCCCCTGACCCCCCTGATAATTGTGAAATGATCCTAGACACATCATCTTAATTTTCTGCTCCTAATACAATTAATAAACCAATGTCATTCATTAATTCCCTTATCAAACTGGTCCCAATGGTCAATCAGGAGCCTGATATGGAGATTGACGTCGGATATACATTAATTGTGGGTAACCCCACACAAAATCAAACAACTGATAATAGCAATGCCCAAAAAAGCTATAAAGAGGACCACATAACCCTCTCCACCGAGGAGAGAATCAGAATACAAAAGCCATTGCCGTTCTCTATTATTATCAAACTACTGGGAAGAAAGATGAGCCACGATTACTTAGAAAAGAAAATAAGTACTCTTTGGCGCCCCTCCGAAGAAATAATTTTAATAGACCTGGGTTCTGATTATTATATTGTTAAATTCCTTAAAAAGGAAAACATGCGACTAGCTCTGCAAAATGGGCCCTGGTTCATTAATGGCTTATTTCTGTCAATAAAAAAATGGCATCCAAATTTCGTAGTCTCAGAAGCGGACGAAACGTACTCAACTATATGGATCCGCCTCCCAGAACTACCAACGGAGTACTATGATCACACTGTGCTGGCAAGAATAGGGAGCAAGCTTGGTCGACTGGTAAAAACTGATGTATGCACATCGTCAACAATTTGAGGACGATATGCATGCATATGTATCGAAGTACCCATCGGAATACCGGTAAAACAACATATATTCATCGATCATCTCAAGCAGAGAATCGTGTGTGAAAGAGCAGTCATACTATGCAACCTATGTGGCAGAATTGGGCATACACATCTGAGTTGCACTACCACAAGTAAACCCAAAAGACAAACACCAAACACAGTACATGAGGATATCCAGACACAGATGTTCAAGATAGTTAAAGAGGTGAGGGATATTCCTCCCCATGAGAATCCACTACAAATAGTACCCTTTATGCCTGAGATTACTTGGTATTTAAGTGACTAGGTAATAAAACCAACTATTCTGCAATGAGTGAAAGGCTATCAGTGCTTCCAGAGCTGCCAACTCAGCTCTTTTTTATGTCATGTTCAGAGTCTTCCTTTGTCACGACCCGGGAGCACCCCCAAGTCGTAACAAGGCGTACTCGACCCCGAAGGGGTCTTATACAAGCCACATAGTCATTCATTGCATTCAATAATGAAAATAGTGCGGAATAATAAAAAACTTATTTACATCCACACATTTAAACTTCTTAAAACAACTTTAAAAACACACAGCGGAAGTCTAAGTCTCACATGGCCATCTTAGACACAGTCGCAAAACATAAGTAGGGACACGGCCCTTTACAATCAAAAGAAGTCTATTAAGTCTATTACATGAACAAAAGAACTTAAAAGTCTTGTCCTCGAATCCATGAGGACATACCAAGTCTTGGAGGAAAGCAATCCAACACTTCAAACTAGCTAAGAGGGATCACTTGCCGGAACCTACACTTGTAGTAAAAACATGAAGAATATGGGTTAGTACACAAAAATGTACTAAGTATGATGACCATGCAAAACATGCTTTAAAAGGGACATTTTAGTTAGAAACCATGCATTATGCCACCTTTTTGAAATATCATGAACAATAGCATAAAAGACATACAAGACAAGCATAACATCAAGTAAGTCATAATATCACCTTTAAACAATATCAACATGAAAACCTTTACCTTGGACCTTCACCTCAAGAAACCCTTATGCTATACCTCGTGCAATGTATGGATGGCGTCCCATACCACCATCCATACTAAGGCACCACATTTAGGTCACTTAAAGTAACTTATCATTCCTTTCTTTCACCTTTGCACAATATTCATACATAAGAGGTATATCATTAATTAAGACATGACAAGGGAAAATAACTCGTAATATAACCCAAGTATAACATGCATAACATATTAAGCATTTAAGAGCCAACATTCTTTAATAACCTCATTTAGGGTACATTCATGTCACAGTCATTAGGATTTAGAGAAACTCACTATGACCCTCTCCAAGCCTACTCGTGCAATGTATAGGTAGCATCCCATACTACTACCTACACTTTGTAGAACCTGTCAAGAAACCATAATGAAATCTCACATGATGGGAAGTAAGCATTTAACCGACATAGACCATGAGAGCTTGTCATGGAATCCGGTGTCATGAGTCCCCACACCGAAAAGAGGTGGTCTACTTGCCTAAGGAAGACCGGTATATATAGCTTAATGGATCCACTAGCTTCCTATGCGGGCACATAGTTTATGGGATAAGGTAGACGATCATTGAAACTCATGCCTAACTGTCGGGGGAGTTTCCATCTAACCAAATCCGCTCGGTGCTTAGCCTACATTCCCATAGAATAGTTCATTACTTTGACATCATCACACATGAAAGGGTGCCATAAGCCTACCGATTCAAGGTACATTATTTAACACATGAAAGGGTGCCATAAGCCTACCGATTCAAGGTACATTATTTAACACATGAAAGGGTGCCATAAGCCTACCGATTCAAGGTACATTATTTAACACATGAAAGGGTGCCATAAGCCTACCGATTCAAGGTACATTATTTAACACATGAAAGGGTGCCATAAGCCTACCGATTCAAGGTACATTATTTAACACATGAAAGGGTGCCATAAGCCTACCGATTCAAGGTACATTATTTAACACATGAAAGGGTGCCATAAGCCTACCGATTCAAGGTACATTATTTAACACATGAAAGGGTGCCATAAGCCTACCGATTCAAGGTACATTATTTAACACATGAAAGGGTGCCATAAGCCTACCGATTCAAGGTACATTATTTAACACATGAAAGGGTGCCATAAGCCTACCGATTCAAGGTACATTATTTAACACATGAAAGGGTGCCATAAGCCTACCGATTCAAGGTACATTATTTAACACATGAAAGGGTGCCATAAGCCTACCGATTCAAGGTACATTATTTAACACATGAAAGGGTGCCATAAGCCTGCCGATTCCAAGGTTCATTACTTATCATTAATGGAAGGGTGCCATTAGCCTACCGATCCAAGGTTCATTATAAGCATGTGTGGAAGGGTGCCATAAGCCTACCGATCCAAGGATTCAACAATCAACAATATAATCATTTATACAAGAAAATGATGCATAAGCCCTACCAATTCAAGGTATACTTTATATTGAAGAATCCTTCATATTATATCATCAACATTCATGAGTGTCATCAACACATCTATGGAATTTCCATACATCTCATAACTCAAGCTTTAAAGCATCGATTCATCAATTCTCCATAGTTGGACATTTTGTCAAACACCTTGAAGGCATGTAATGGAATCAAAGAGCATGGAAAATAGGGTAGTAATTATGCAACCAAACCAGTGAACAACCTACAACAACACCTTTACATTCATAACATGATCACATTATCTTCATTGAACTCTCATTCATACAATGTCATGATAACACTTCAATTTCTCATACTTTGCCTTTAAGGCCATAAGCCTCTCATACCAATACACCAACAATACACCATAAACTAAGCATGAGTAATGACATACTTCAACAATCTAAAGACATTTAAACAAGTTCGATTCATATACATTCATTATCAAGCAACCCACTTTATAAAGGCATAAACTAGGAATAGAAAGAAATCATGGGTTCATGGAGTATTTTCATCTTAAATCGTCAATACAACAACAATATAACCATAAAGTGCCATTAGAAACCTTTTAAAACCATTTGGTGGAAGAACCCATGAGATTGAGTGAAAACCTAGATTTTTCATACTTTGAAATAACTTTGGATTTGGCTCCTTGAATGGAAAATTAGACAAGGATCAAGACCACCATACCTTTGCTATGATCTCCCACGAAATTTGATGAAGAAAGCCTTGAATCCAAGCCCTAGCCCCAAGTTCTTCTTCTTCTTAAGTGGAGAGAAATATTTGAGAAGTGAGGGAAATGTTTTAGAGAAGTGAATTGAACTAATGGTACCTAGGAAATAATATAAGTCCTTCCTAGCAGCCTATGTCTAGTGTCAAAAGAGCAATCTGAGAGAGCAACACAATGAGGTAAGCTGGGAAATTGTCACATTAAAAAAAGGGCGTAGAGGCCAAGTAAAGAAACATAAAGATGGAGCTACCCAACACCCGACGAAGAACGGTGTAAATGTTAATCTTTTCCATGCGACTACGGGTAAGCTTCTAGAATCTCAAGTCTATAGATATGTTGAAAAGTCCCAGGTAAAACAAAACACCCCCAATGGGGACTTAACTAATAATCCCTCAAGAAGTGCGCCTCATGCCAAATCTGGCAATAGAATTGACATGAGCAATGATGATGGAGTAGTAGCTCCACTCCCCAAACACTCTTCCAGCAACTTTAGAGAGACGTCTGAAAACAATTGCCTGACGCGCACAAAGCCCCCCGCGAGAACCAATTAAAAAGCAATGGCCCCTATACCCTACAGATAGGGCCCTACAAAATGACCCTTCAGTGCCCTAAAAAGTTACCTCCAATTATCCCCTCATTGACGTGGCAGCCCCCTCAGCTATGCTTTTGGACAACTCGCCTCTAGCTGGAGTATCTGATGTAGCAGCTGCTTCAGATTTTTTACCCCCTATTTCTAGTAACCCCTACCACACTAACGTCACTACTTTTTTAGGAATATCCAATACTCCAAATAATTCCTTTATTCCTAGTTCCCAAGTCTCAGGAGTTCATCATAATAGAACTACTACTTCCAACACTCAGTATCCCCTTTTCCCTTATAAAAATGACCAGGACTCCACTATCATCCATTCTGAGAAGACAAAGACTAAGAACACAAAGCAACCCAGGAAACACACTGCCTTTGATAATGAACCAAAACAACCCCATACCATTGTTCCTAGTGACCAGCTGCCAGGGACCACCCCTGTGTACGCGAGCCTACCCCCACTTCTGACCCCTCTGTCGTCCTGGCTAGAGATGGGTCTCCAAGGTCAAACCATGACCTTCAGTGTACTATTGGACAACTAGGAAATAATAATGTTAATCCAAAACCCTACCATCCTAGCCCAGGTGGTGTCGGATGGGATGAGAATAGCGATGGAAACATACAACAATCACCTCTGGATGACGAGTATGTTCCATGCGCCAATGAACTTCCAAAATCCAATCATGCCCTTCTTCCACATACCTACTTGGCAAACCCCCTATTCCACCCCCCATGCAACCCCCCTCACTCTTGGAAACCCCGATTCTCAACCCAGTCCTTAGGAACCTCCAGGACATGGACCCCATCTACCACCACTGGACGCTGTAAGGGAAGACATTGGGTGTGGCTCCGATTAAGCCAAATACAACTCCAACCGGATCAATGGCAAGTAGAGGAACTCAAACAGCTCCCAACATTGCCACATCATCCCAAGTACCCCCTCCCTTGAACTTAGTTCCAGTAGCACCAGTACAAACAAATACTCGCGGGATATAGAGGAGGCACTAGAAATAATGAGAGAAACAAGAACATAAGTCTCAATATTAAAAGAAGTAAGGGTCATGATATTTCAAGAGAGATTCGAAAAAAAATCATCCTTATTTGTCCCCCAAATCTATCGAAAAGCTTGATAGATATCAAGACCTCATTCAACCTATACATATGGAATTATGTGCTAATAATGAACCCCCAGAGTGAGGGAGAATCAAAACATTCATGTAGAGGTTCTAAGAAGGAATCCGATGATAAATCTCCCAAACATGAATAGATCTATGAATATCATAGTGTGGAAATGTAGGGGCGGGGTAACAGACTTGACTTTAGAAGGAACTTTAGATCCTTTCTGGATTGGCGTAGGCCTTCCTTAGTGGCGCTACTGGAAACAAAAATGCAAAGCCACCAAATCTTACTAGACGATTTTCCCTTCAACCAAATGATCAAGGTCCCGGCAATATGCAACTCTGATGGGCATGTTGTGCTATGGGACGATAACATACTGGAGCTTGATGAGATTGCCACTACGGGCCAGGAAATTCACGCTATGATTAAGGTAAGTGGCACTAATGATCACTGGCTTTTTAGTAGTATCTATGCTAGTACTTTCAGGAATATGCATAGAATTTTCTGGGAAAACCTCCGTACTATTAAACATAACTATAATGGCAAATAGTTAATTGGTGGAGATTTTAATGAAATCTTAAATAGTGTAGACAAAAAGGTGGGAACCCAATAAATAACACTAGTAGTAAAGATTTTTGGGATATTGTTAATCATTGCAAATTTATTGATATGCATTTTAAAGGAAGTAGATGTAGTTGGATCAATAACCGTTTCAAAAATAGGAAAGCTCTTATTTTTGAAAGAATTAATCGCTTCTTTGCAAACAAGGATTGGTTGTTGTTCCATCCTAATGCCCAGGTCATTCACCTTCCTAGGACTCACTCGGATCACTGCCCCTCCTACTTTCCCTTAACAAAACTAGAGCTACCACTAAAAATCATCTTTTTACATTCGAATCCATGTGGACCTCACATCCTGAGTTTCCAAATGTTGTAAAAAACTCCTAGGCTACTGCTTCTAACCTAATTGAAGCCACTAAAATCTTTGAAAACAATTCCACCACTTGGAATAAAGAAACCTTTGGGAACATATTCCATCAGAAAAAGACCATCCTTAGTAGAATTAGGGGCATCCATAATTACAGGAACTATCCGAATAATGACTTCCTCTTAGACCTAGAACATAAGTTAGTCGAGGAGTAGAACACTATCCTAAAAAGAGAGGAGGATTTATGAAAGTTGAAATCTAGAATTAGTTGGCTCCAAGAAGGGGATGCGAACACTAAGTTTTTCCACATCAACACCCTAAATAGACGTAGGAGGAACAATATTCACTCCCTCCAATCTGATGAGGGATTATGGATACATGAGCATAACAATATCATCCAGCATAATCAGTCCCAAATCCTTCCTATGGTGAACGGGCCAACCACGATCAAACTCGAGGACCATCCATTCCTTAGTAGCATTCCTACTATGGAAGAGATCAAAGCCACAGTTTACCCCTACCATCATTTCAAGGCTTCGGGCTCGGATGGCCTCCACCCTTTCATCTACCAAAAATACTGGGACACTGTTGGCCCCTCTGTCGTCAATCTATGCCAACAAGCCTTCAGGGAGGGAACCATTCCAGACCCTATAAATTCCACCCACATATGCCTCATCTCTAAGTGTAAGAATGCTACTTCTCTCAAGAACTTTCGCCCTATATGCCTGTGTAACACCTCCCATAAGATAATCACCAAAATTATCTCAAAGACTAAGACCATTCATGAATAAGCTGATTGGCCCTTGCCAAACTAGCTTCCTCAAGAATCGTCAAGCTGTGGACAACGCGATCATTATCCAGGAAGTAGTATCCCATTTTAGGAAAATTAAAGGGAAAAAATGGCTTTTTCATGGCAAAAATAGACCTCGAGAAAGCCTTTGATAGAATTGAGTGGTATTTTATAAAGCATACCCTTCATTATTTCAATTTTCCCACCAAGCTTATAAACCTTATCATGTCGTGTATTAGCACTAGTAAGACCTCCATTCTCATCAATGGCACAAGAACTGAATTCTTCAACCCCACTCGGGGTATCCGTCAAGGAGACCCCATGTCCCCATACATCTTTATTCTATGTATGGAAGTACTTTCGCACTACTTTGAGAAAGCAGTTAGCAGTAAAAGTTGGCCCCCCATAAAAAATTAGTTCTCATGGGCCAAACCTATCACACTTGTTCTTTGACGATGACCTTGTCCTAATGTCCCAAGGTACGGAAGATAGTTGTGCGTCTATTACCAGCACCATTGGTTCCTTTTGCAACTGGTCGGGTCAAAAGATAAACATTAACAAATCCAAATTCCCTTTTTCCAAGAACTGCTCAGACTAAGTAATTAATGTTACTTCTAGATTCCTCAAAATTAATCAGAGCACCTCCTTTGGAAAATACTTAGGATTCCCCATCTTTGGTGGTAAACCCCAAAAGAAGGACTTCCAATTTATTACGGACAACCTTAAATCAAAACGTAGTGGTTGGAAAACAAAGTTCCTGAATATGGCGGGTAGAACAACCCTAGTTAAGTCCTCCCTGAGCCATATGGCGACCCACATCATGCAATACATTAGACTACCTATCAACGTAATTAAAATCATAGACAGGGTCCAGCGGAATTTTATCTGGGGGACCATGGACACTAGAAGGAAGCTTCACATGATCAAATGGGATACTGTTACTAATGATAGAGACGCAAGGGGGTTGAGCTTCTTCATAACCCGTACCAGAAATGAGGCCATGTTATCTCAGTTGGCATGTCGCCTCTTCCAAAACCCCAATACCATGTGGGCCTCCCTCCTTATGAGAAAGTACACCAGAAATACTGACCTTTTTGTAAGAGACAGAAATTTGAAGAGAAGTAGCACCACCTGGAAAAACATCTTCAGTGCCTGGGACATTTGTTTAAAGTGCACTAGTTGAGATCTAGGTAGTGGCAACTTGATAAGTTTTTGGGAAGACAGATGGCTTCCCCACCCCCTCCCCTTGAGAAAGAGAATCTTAGGACCCCTCCATAAGCAAGACCTTGCTCTTAAAGTCAGCGACGTGATCCTCAATGGGACTTGGGGTCTGCATAATATATCGATTGAGCTACCCTTTGAGATTTATTCTGAGATCAACTCTATGCATATTCCTCAAGGAACTAAAACTTAGGATAAGCTCACTTGGTCTCTCACCAGCGATAAGACCTTCACTACCAAGTCTGCATATAATTTCCTCAAGAATCACAAGCCTAACACTAGCACAAATCATTCCAATGTTCTTCCAACACCCACTCATGTTGCTTTCAACTGGATTTGGCAACTTAAATGCCCTAATAAGATAAAGTATTTCCTCTGGCTTTGTAACCATGGTAAACTAAAAACTGCTAGTTATTTGCACAGTATTGGAACCATTTGCCAAACCCCTGAAACTACCACCCACATCTTCCTTGATTGCCCTATAGCTATAATATTTTGGACAAGCCTTGGCTTTAGGAATCTTATCGAGAGGGTGAGAAATAATCTTAACTCCAATTGGTTAATCAGCCTAAAAGATATAAAAGCAAAAATCAAGGCTTTAGACTGGATCCAAGTTTTTCCCTTTGTTATGTGGCATATTTGGCTTACCCGTAACAATAACCACCACAATAACTCAAAGGAAGAAACAAAAGTCCCAACCATCATTAGTAGGGTTATGGAATATACCCTTCTTGGGCCCCAAAACAATACTAAGACTATTAACAGCCATAAGGACAACCCTCACGATTGGTGCCCCCTAGTGGCCTCAAGCAAAATATCGATGGCTCCTTCGACCAAAGTACCAATAAATGAGGTACAGGGTGTGTAATCCGTGACTCAGAAGGCAACTGGATAGTAGGCAAAAGCACTAAGATCACTGCTATCTCAGTGGCATACACAGAACTCTCAGCCTTAATTCATGGTCTAAGGCCAGTTCAAGCCCAAAACTTCATGGACATCATCATTGCCATGGACTCTATAGAGGTAATAAAAATGTTGGCTAATCCTAATGATACTGAATCAAATACTTTGATTGAATGCAGGGAATTGCTCTGGCGGATGAAGGAGCCAACGATCCAGCATGAACCCAGGGAAGGGAACAGAGTGGCTGACCTGCTAGCGTGTCATGGAAGGAACCTACTAGGGACTGTTTTGTTTGAAGTATGGCATAATGCCCCCTTTTTTGTTTTGGATGTTGTTGACAAGGACAAGGATGTATCTTCATCTGTTAAGCAAAAAGCTCTATTATGTAATATAGTATCTGTAAGCTCTAATGCTAAATATATGACGCAAACTGGTGCTAGCAGCAATAACGTCGCTACTGATTGTATGATGCTATTATAATATATATAATATATCTCCTTTCTGACCAAAAATAAAATCTTTTCATAATTTATAGTCTCAATATAATATTTTTTTTCTTTTCAATTCATCTGAAACTTAAAAGTTTCTTTTGAGACTTACTACAACCTCATTATTCCTCCAATAATAACATAACTCGTTAGAGCTTACAATTAATTTTGTGTACTATCACATATTTCATGACACCATCCGTATGGTGAGCATCTCCTTCAAGGAGGAAATTATATCATTATTGTCATGGTCAAAATTATTACAAGCAAGACATGTTTCTTGCTTTACTTTTGTCGTACCATAGGTACACAATCAATGACAAATTTGTATTGCCACACAATAATATTATTTTGGTCATGGCCACCCACAACGTTTATAGGAAAGAATTACTTTTTTCTTTTTCCCTTTTCCCTTTTGGTAGTTCAGAATAAACATACCATAATATTTATGACGTATAAACATACACAATCATTGACCAATTCTTCCAAATAAAAGTTTATTTATTTCCCTTAAACCTCCCGTAGAGGTGAGTTGTGACATATTTTCAACCATACATGAATATGTTCTTATTCATATTTTTTCTTCATATTTTGCCACATTCACTTTCAAGAATGGGCAAACATTCACATGTTTATTACAAGTCACAGTCTCTTCATGAATTGACCATAATCATTTATACATGTCATATCTTTATATTTGACATATTTACATGACCCACCTAAACATCATTTTGAAAGATAAAGTGCACCATCACTTTATATTCTTTTATTTTGATGGAGGATTTATAAAATTTATTAGATTAGGTCCGTAAAAATTGAATGTCAAATGACCTTTCATACCAAATCACAATAACTACTTTCAACCTTTGAAAGACCATTTTGAGATGATAATAATTAGCTTCACATTTTTAAGGACTATTTGGAGAACCTATAATGTTCTTCCTTTCATAATTGCCACAATGATGACTATTATAATTCTATCCTTTCACGCCCTTATTCATATATTTAATCACTTGTCATCTTTGATACTTATTATTCACTGCAACCACATTCGTATTATAGATGGAGCATTTGGGGGGATTTCAAACTTATCATATACTGGTACCACATTTGTTTAAGGGAATGGAGCAAATTCAATGGGACAAATTTCAAGACTTTTCATAAAAAATATATTATTTTTTCCTTACCCATTATTTTATCATCATTATGGTGCATTGAGACTCAAACTCAATGTCTTATCCATATAAGACGTGTTAGGCCATAATTCTATGTGACTCGAACCCAATACCTTATCATCATGGTGCATCAAAACTCAAATTGATGTCTTACCCTCTTGGTGCGATAGAACTTGAATCTACCGTCTTATCCTCGAACATTTTTCATTATGTGCATCCGGACTTTAACCTGATGTCTTTCCCTTTTGGTGCGATAGGACTTGAATCCATCGTCTTACCCTCTAGTAATTATAAATATTAATAAGTTCCTCATAATTAATACTTAGAAAATCAACATGAAAATTTACTTTTTATTCTTCAATTCTTTTCTGTTCCTGCTCACAAGTGTTTCAAGTACAACTCTTTTGCGAAGTACTACAATTTTTAAAGCATATTCATGCTAAAACGTGTTACCAAATACAAGCTCATAATAATATAATATAAAGAGAAGAAGACAAGAAATGTAGATGAAGAAGATGACTTTTCTTCTATTCAAGTGTGTCTTACAATGATAAATGATATCTCTATTTATCGGTTGAGAAATCACTTCAAAAGTCACCATCTTAAGTGTCATAATAAATAGATACATTCTTATCCAAAAAGGTTCATAGATCCTAGGGAATATGAATAGTTGTTCATGTATTAACTCAATGGACAATCCACTCAGTCAATGAATCTACAACATATTTAAAATAGTTAGAATTTTAAATTTTTTTGTTTGTTTTACCCTGTCCCAACCCTGACTACCCCTACCCCTCCCCCCACAAAAAATTAAAGTTTATTTTTGAAAAAAATAATCAAATTTTCATTTTCTTTAACCCACACCTATCCCAACCCCCTACTAGCCTTCACCCCCCCCTCCCTCACCAAAAAAATTAAAAGTTTGTTTTTAAAAAAGCTTTTTTCAAATTTCAAATTTTCATTTTTTACCCGACCCCCTACCAACCACCCCTCAAAAAATAATAATTTAAAATTTAGTTTTTGAAAAATATTTTCAAATTTAAAAAAAAATATTTTTTCACCCCACCCTACCACGACCTCCTCTACCAGCCCCACCCCCACCCCTCCAAAAAATAATAATTTTAAAGTGTTTTTGAAAATATTTTTAAATTTTTATCCCCTCCCCCCAAACACACAAAAGAAATTTAAAATTTTGCTTTTAGAAAAAAAAAGAAATTCAATTTTTTGTTTTTCTTTTTTAAAAAATCATATTTTAAAAGTTAGGTCCCCAGTCAGGTGTGGTTGGATCCCTGTTCAAAATTTAAAGTCAAATTTTGATATGAAAGTCAAATCTTGGGTCTCACATCGATTGTTGGTTGTCGGAGTCGAATTCTAATTTGAAAGTCGAGTATCAGTTCGAGTGTCAAAATTGAAACTCGGATTGATGGATCATGTACAAGTTTGAGTGTCGGGATCAGGTCCTAGGTTGGATATCCAATCCCAATTTGAATGTTGAATGTTGGGTCTCGGGCCGAAAGTCGGGGTCATGTCCTGGGTCAGATCTCAAGGTCGGATTTTAGATCTTTCGTCGGGGTTGTTGTCATACCCCAACCCAAGGTGAGGCGGACAAGTACCATATGAACACATGCTTTACAAGTGACCTATGATGAGAAAGTGAACTACTATGCAAATAGATTTACTAATGAGAAGCTACATAAACAACACATGTCGACTAGTTGAACCAATACATGTGACAAGTAAAACTATGAATACAGATGATAGCTTTATAATGTCTACAAAGCATCTACTGGAATCCATGACTGTACGACTATGAATATACGTGAAGGAAAGACTCGGCAAAGCCCCGAATCAATTTGGAGCTCACCAACAACCGCTGAGTATCATGTTCTTCTATTGGGGAGATCTACTAGTTGAGTACATGTACATGCAACATGAAATGTAGCGTCCCCAATAAGGGACGTCACTACGAAAAAATGTACTGAATATGTAAGGCATAATACAACCATATGTAAAATGAGAGCTAAAGTGAAACTAAACACAAATAGATAAGGATTTGAAACCACCTTTGCTTATACTTGTGGAATCATGTATGTTACATTCTTTTCTTTACTTCTCTGTGTGTTATAATCTTTATAAGACATATGATACAAATGACCAGTTGATCAGTGGTAGAAGAGGATGACCCATGCTAGGCATTTTAACCCCTGGGATGTTGTCCTCATAATTCCACAAATTGGGATCGGCCCATGCTAGGCTTTTTCCTCTGAGTTGCCACCCTTCTATACCAATTGGGATCGGGCCATGCTAGGCTTTCGCCCCTGAGCTTCCACCCTCTATACCAATTGGGATCGACCCATGCTAGGCATTTGCCCCCGGGCTGCCACCCGTAATTATACAGATTGCTTCACTTAGATTCTTTGATCTTTGAGATTGTTGTTTTGATGTTCTTAACTCTTTTGAGATTGTTCTTTTGATGATCATTATCTCTTTTGAGAATGTTCTTTGGATGATCATTATCTCTTTTGAGATTGTTCTTTGGATAATCATAACTCTTTTGAGATTGTTCTTTTGATGATCATAATCATTGTTGAAATTTGGAACTATGGACCAGTAGTAGAAGATATATGAATATGGACTTACGATAATAACAATGACATGGGAAGCAAATGTGACACCAACGTAATACTTAGGAGCTTATATGACTCGGTAAGCATTTTGACATCTCAAATCGAAGCACATCAAGTGAAGACATTTAACATTCAGCCAAGAGATTTGAACTCTGTATGATAGTCAAATACTCACTAACTAATATCAAATACAAGGTGTTCATGAACGTGGAACCAAGGGGGAACGTGGGCAGATTCAACTTAAGGAAAGATACATATTCCAAGTAAGTACATATAAAATGTACAATAGAGCAAGTAGGGATCTTGTGAGGTAACATTATAGTCTAACACACTGGGAGTAATAACCAATAAAGGGAACATATGAACATGTGAAATGATGGCATATATGACGGAATAGACAATTGAAGCAAGTTGATATGGGCAGATTGTATATCCAACATATAAACATATGTACCATGTGTAATCTAGGATCATTTTGATTTATATAAGGGGAATACGTGCCAAGGGTGCTTTAACGATGAAACAAGTTTAAACCTTGCATGCTAATACTTGGTAGAGTAAGCACGTACATTTAGTAAAAAAAACTACATATTAGAGTACTCACTTTAATGCTCTAGGGAGTAGGAACTGCAACTATGGATCAGTCACTACCAAGGACACTTAGAAAGCTTACTTTGTAATACAAGTATTGGATTCATACCAAAGAAATAGGAAATCGAATAGCCTTACATACCTTGCTATACAATTCAAAAAGTATGACTTAAGCTCCTTCTCTTCAGATTACTAATCTACAATAAAATAAGTTGTAAGACTAGTATTAGTAGCTAATCAATCAATTTGAGCTACTTGATCTCACCAAAATAGTAACCAAGCAGTAAACATGCAATTTATCTAGCCAATGTTTTCTTTCCTTCCCTTTCCCTTTAATGGCATTTATATATTGTACAACCTTCGTATCAGGTCCTCCCCAAAACACCCTGCAATATTTAAGTCCTTTAGCGTCTCCATAACTTCCCCGCACATCCAGTCACATTCATTATTATACATACATAAAACAATCCTTAAACATAATAATGTAACAAAAGCATTATGAATCATAGTTTCTGATCACCAACACTTGAAGAGCTAATATTACTTTTAAAGTGCTCAAACAAGCTCATAACTGAATTTAAATGGGACTCCTCTCTATGGCTGTTCCAACATGCACTAACCACCAAAACATCCTCCCCAATAATACACCATGTAGAAGGAACATTTACAACTCACTTACACATACCAAATGTCCTAATTAACTCAAGAACAAAAGGGAGAAAATTGCAGTAGCTTACCATGCTGGACAGAACTACAACTTGCTAAGACTTGGGTTCTTCAACGTAAAGGTTGTCCTCCTAAACTTGTCTTAACTTATACCTTCCAATAGCTTGAACTCCCTAATATTTAAGAACCCTAATGGTATTTAATGGCTGATGTATGAAGCTAAGAGAGAGAAGAGAGAAATCTCTAGAAATCAATTTTTTTTGTCAAAGTAAAAATAGTTTGAAAAAGCTGATATCAATCCCTTTTAAAGGGACCTGCTTTGGCCGACTTTCTCACTTATTTTGGGCTACAATTTATCAAGTAGGTGATCCACCTACTTGGACTTTCCACTTGAGCCTTTTTGGACTTAAGAATATTGGACCTTGGCTGTCCATTTTCCCTTATTCTTCTAATCAACTTGGGCCAGATTAATGCAAGTAGGTGGTACTTGGACCAATAACATGGTCAAAAGAGTCTTAGTAGGTGATGCACCTACTTGTCCTTTGGGCTGGTCAATAAGTCAAAGTAGGTGATGCACCTACTTTTCACCTACTAGCTTAGTTAAGTCAAGCAAGCACCTCAATATTTTATTCCATTTATAGACCTTTAATACCTTTTAACTTAACTTTAAACTTATATACACTATGTCACTTTAAACTTTAGACTCAAATACCACCTTATGATCTCAAGTTTAAATACTTCCATCGACGTCAACTTAATTGGGTAGCATCAAAATCCACGGACAGTTCACTTTAAACCTATTCTATTGACACTAGTCGCATAGGAAACCGAGTCCATAACTATACCACAAGGCAATTTATAAGCGTCATATAAATAGAACTAGTACACGTAGAATATGGGGTGTTATAGTTGTGTCCTAGTTCGCGTATTAGGGTCATGTCCTAGATCGATTATCGAGGTTGGTTTTCGGGTAAAAAATTAGTTTCTACTCTCTAGTAAAAAATAAAAAGATATTTTCTTGAAAATGTTAGTTTTTCATTCACAAACCAAACACTAAACAATATTTTCTACTCTGCAACCAAGCATGAGAAAATCAGTCATAAGTCCACTTGTTTCCCAGGAAAACATTTTCCTTCTTACCAAACACACCCTAAATCAATATTAGTTAATAGAACATCTTGTATTTATCTCAAATTATACTAATCCATCATTAATTAGATATTAGATTAAGATAAAAATAACTATTTTACTATATTTTATTGATAATTGTGTATTTGAAGTGACATACAATTATTGGAGTGTTGTAAATAACAAATGTGAATTTAAAAACTCAGTATATTTCTTGAGTTCTTTATAGATTATTTTTTGGGTAAATTGCTCTCTATTTTACCAAATAAGCAAACCAATCGTCAATGAGGAAATAGGTTCATCGGCGTTAGACTAATACTTTGCATCTAGCATTTGATACTAGTAAACCTAATATGAACCAATACCATTAGTAGTTATTAATTATCATTTCCTTAGAACTGCTTAATAGTTACCAGATAAAAAGGGAACATTAAGGAAATAACAATATTTAGCGGGCCACAATTTATATTTTTTTTCAAAATAAAATAAATTGCTAGTTTGTGTATATTATTGACAGTGTAAATAAATTCCACTTCCCTTGTTTTCAATTAAGATGCCTCCCATCAAAGCTAGACCGCACATAATGGTGTGACTTAACAATATTTAATAAAGTTGGTAAAATCAATTCCAGGGGATTAATATGTAAGCAATTTTAGTTTATTTGTTTAAATTTTAGTATATATATATATATATGATGATGATGATAAAAGATATTGTAGAAAATATGCACAAGTTGACCGTCCACGGATGGATAAATTTATGAAATATAACTTGAGAGCATGAATTTCCAAAGCATAAGCTAAGTGAATTTCTATAAGTGAATGAAAATAAGACGAGAACAAAATTTGCGCATCAAGCCTCTTGAAACCTATTAATACACATTATTGCTACTCTCTAATAATGAATTTCCTTAAAATGTTTGAACTTCAAATTTACCTTATCTAATTTGTATCTCGTATCTGATGATGCATCTTCGGAGCTAGGTGGGCTCACATTGTGGTGTCAATCTCTTAGTCACGCCTGACTTGTCGCTTATGCCATAGGTCACTTTATGGTTCATCTATCTATCGATCATGATCAGTTGTACCCTATATAGATTGTCACGCCTCTATCCTACACCCCGAACTTGCCGGCACTCAGAAATCATTGTTGGTCCCAAGCGAACCCTTGGCCTGGCTGACTACTGAGCGGAAGACTAAACATACATGCATAAGCCATATACAATGAACATTTAAAATCAATTAAATATATCTCATACAAAAGTCTGAAATAGATTTGAATATGAATAATGATAATAATGTTTAAACTTCTGAATACAAAAGACTGAATTGACTCATTGACTTTGTCTATCTAGGAGCCTCTACTAACTAAAGATAGGTGTTGGCACAAGACTCATGACTACCTGACTATTCAACTAACAATGACTGAAAAATTAAATAAACTATACTAACTAAATTAGTGACCCTCGGAAGTGAGGAGGTCTCACCAAATGCTAGTGGAAAGTGATCTTACTGAACGTCTGCTATCAAGATTACCTGAAACTGCATCATAAAATGATGCAGCATCAAATGGCATCAGTAATGGAATGTACGGTATGTAATAAGACTGAATGAAGTAAATTATTGAACTGAAAAGAAACTGAAAGTAAAGCATGAACATGACGTGAAATCATTAAATCTCTACAATGAGATATGCAATGATAGCAAAATACTAAAATAATATACTTTACTTTTCTTGGAGAGTTTCTTTAACCGAAAACCATCATTATGAGCCTTGTGATAATACAATGTCTAGCCCATATTTCCAGTCATCCTATACCTTGCCGGAGTATAGGACAACAAAAATTAACCTCTGGATCCATCTGAAAAGCACTCAACAAGGTTGTGAGGAGCCGCTCGAATCAACGACATGATCCTATCTATGCTGGTGACACAATTTATGGGTTTTGAGTTGTTAACTCTTACCCAAATCGGTGCTCAATATTGTTGACCATATCATATATGATTCCAAATCATATCTGATATGATTCCAAATCATATTTGTTATGATTCCAAATATCTGATATGATTCCAAATGTCTTATTTGATTCTAAAATATCCGGGAGAATATTCTGATTTAACTAAGCACAATCACATCATTGATATTGTGCAAGATATGATATGATATTGTGCTAGAATCATGCTTGTACCTTTTTATATAAATAATGGATAGTTTATCAATTGTAAAGGATAAAAATACAGAATAGTTTTCAATTCTTTTTGGTCTCTGATTTCTCAATTGTTATCATGGTATCAAGAGCCTAGTTTTTTCCCCCAGAAACTAGTTTAATTTGCTCCTTATTGTTGTTTGATTTTTATCATCAGATATCTCTTGTCCTTCTAATGGAGTCACATTCTCACGATATTTTGTCTACCAAATTTGATGGAAAAAATTACCCGATGTGGGAATTTCATTTCCGAGTCTTTGTTCAAGGGAAAACTTGTTTGGAATCCTGGATGGATCAACAACTGAGCAAAATGAAGACAAGGAAAAACAAGTTTGGCACGCTAACAATGCTCGTGTAATTTCGTAGATCCTCAATTCTGTACATGCAGATGTTGCACTCAGTCTGCGTCCGTTCAACTTGGCAGCAGAGATGTGGAAGCATCTCAAAAAGGTATATTCTCAATGTAATCATGCTCGGGATTATGAGTTGGAACATACTCTTTCAGAATACAAACAGGGAGATAAAGACATTCAAAGTTATTATTCGGGACTTATGGCAATTTGGTCAAAACAAGACCAAAGCTTTGGAGGAAACCTTTCTTCCGCAGGCTTCAAGGAAGTTATGTTTGAGAGGAAGAAAACTCGTGTTGTTGAATTTCTCATGAAATTGAGACCTGACTTTGAGGCTATTAGAGCTAACATTCCTAACAGAGAAACTCTTCCAGACATCGATGTAGTTTTTGGAGAACTCATTCGTTAGGAGACGTACATCAATACTCTGGCATCCATGGATTAGTCCTACACAATTGACGCGACTATGTATACATCAAAAGGTACCCATAAATCATATACTCAGAGCTCATTTCAAAAGTCTGGAGCACAATGCTTTGAGTGCAAAGAGTATGGCTGTATTGCGTCACATCGCAAGAAAAGAAACATATGCAAATATTGTAAGAAGCTTGGCCATATAATTCTGGAGTGAAATCGATGTCCAAACACGCGTCAAAGCAAGCACAAAGCCTATCAAGCGTCTGAAGCTTATTTGAGTCAAGCAAAGATCACACCATCTTCTTTGGATCCGAAAGCACTTCAAAAGATGATACAAGATTTTGTTGCAGCTGCTCTCCCAGGGATATTTCCAGTTCTCTCACTGTTGCCTATACTGGTAAGAATTTAAATAAGAATTCAAAAGTTTGGCATAAAGATTCGGTTGGATCTAACCATATGACAGAAAATATCCATAATTTACACTCTGTACAACTCCATCAGAAAATCATCTTATTTTCACAACCAATGATGATACTTTACCTGCCGCTAAGATTGGAAAATCATCTTGCTTCACTAATGTCCTTTTTGTCCCTAAACTTACTGTTAATCTTATTTCGATTGGACAGTTGGTGGAACAAAATTGTCTTGTTGTTTTCTCACGTCTTGGTTGTGTTGTTCAGAATCTGGAGAGAAGGAAGGTGATCGCCAAGGATCGTAAAGTTGGGAGAATGTTCCAGTTGTCCATGTCTGAAACACCTCACCATGCATATTATATGTCTGCCAGTAAAGAAGACATCACTAACTCAAATAAATTGTGGTATTTGTGGCATCATCGTCTTGGACATCCACATGCTCAAAATATTGCTTCCATGTTACAATATTATCTTCATTTGAATAAGAAATTATGGGTTTTGTCATCAAAATTGAATTGTGAAAATTGTGCTAAATCCAAAATTCATAAACTGTCTTTTCCTTGTAGTACTACTTCATACAACTCTACTTTTGATTTGATTCACAGTGATGTATGGGTCCTGCACTAATTTCATCTAGATTGGTGTATCTATATTTTTCTTGTTTATTGATCATGTTTCTCGAAATATATGGGTGTTCTTTTTCAGAAAAAAAGTGAAGTTCCTAAAATCATGCAACAATTTGTCACCTATGTTGAGACTCAGTTCAATACACGAATCAAATTTTTTTGATCTGATACAGGTGGGGAATACATGTAGTCAGAACTCATAGTTTTTTTCAAAGAGAGAGGCAATACTTCGCAACACTCTTGTCCATACACACCTGAGCAAAATGGGGTTGTAGAAAGAAAAAATAGGCATGTTCTGGAAACCACATTAGCTCTTCTTGAAACATCAAATGTTCCTAAACTATTTTGGGTTGAAGTCATCCAAACTTCTATCTATTTAATAAACAGACACACCATTACCATTAACAAAGATGATAGTCCATATTCCATTCTTTTTGGTAAACTCCCTGATTATTCTCATCTAAAAATTTTTGGTTGTGTGTGTTTTGTCCATTTACCTAGACATGAACGTCATAAACTATCTGCTAAAGCTGTAAGGTGTATTTTCCTGGGTTATAATGATGTTCAAAAAGGCTATCTTTGTTATGATTCTTCTAGACGACAGTTGCGGATTTCCAGACATGTAATTTTCTTTAAGCATCTGTTTGCTTACCCTATTACCTCTTCAACAAAATCAAACTCTGTCTCCTTTCTGTACAAGTTTGAGAATCAGCAGGTACAAAATCATACATCTCCCAATGAAGACCCTAATGACATTACTGATGATCCTGGTCAATCAGATGCATTTCCTACGAATAATTCAGGTAATAGTACTTTGTCACATAATTCACTGAATACCTCTTTCACTGACTCATTTGACAACAGTGATTATTCTGATGGTGAACCTATACCAAGTGACCAAATAAATTCTTCCATTTATTCTCTTTGTCACTCTGAATGTAAAACATCTGCCCAGATCGATATGGATACTCTCCAGGTAGATACGGTCGATCGTATGCCTTACTTGCTACTTTGAATTCTATTTTTGTCTCAACTACTTACCAACATGCATCAAGTCATGACTGTTGGAAAAAGGCAATGGAAGAGGAACTTTCGGCTTTAGAAGAAAATTATACATGGGATTTGATATCTAAATCGGATGAAGCTTCTGTTATTGGGAGCAAATGGATTTATTCTGTGAAAATGAGGTTTGATGGCACATTGGAGAGGTACAAAGCTCACTAGTAGCTCAAGTATATAAACAAGAATATGGTTTGGACTATGAGGAGACTTTGGCTACTGTTGCAATGATGACGACAATTCGTGTGTTGCTCACTATAGCATCCATCAAACGGTGGAAAGTTCATCAAAGGGATGTGAAAAATGCATTTTTGCATGGTGAACTACATGAGGTTATATACATGAAGCCTCCCCCAGGGTACAACCAAGCTCAACCTGATATGGTTTATCGTCTTCGAAAATCTCTTTATGGTCTCAAGCAAGCGCCCACGTGCAAAGTTTGAGAAGTTTCTATCTACCATCATAAATCCTGGATTTTCTCAATGTGTTTTTGATTATTCATTATTCTTCCGGCACTCCAATACTGGTATGACAGTTTTACTATTGTATGTTGATTATATGATTATAACTGGCAGTGATGAGAATTGAATTGTACAACTCAAGAATCTTCTTAATGCAACTTTTAAAATGAAGGACCTTGGCATGTTAACATATTTTTTGGGGTTGGAGGTTGAATATTTGCAGGATGGTATCATGCTAAGCCAAAGGAAGTATGCAAATGATCTTATCACACAAGCATGTCTAAGTGATTAGAAAGAAGCTCACAAACCTATGGAGATCAATGTGAGGTACAAAAATGATGATGGTGACCCTCTTGCAGAACCAACATTGTACATGAGGCTCATTGGTTGTCTAATTTATTTGACAATAACAAGACCTGACATCTCTTATCCAGATCAAGTCTTGAGCCAATTTGTTACAAATCCTTGCCAACATCATTTTTTTGCCCTCCTCAGAATCATTCGCTATGTTCGGAGTACAATTAATCGAGGTATTTTCTTTCATTCAACATTATCTCTAAATCTCGAAGGGTATGGAAATGAAGATTGGGCAGGATGTACAAACTCTCGAAAGTCTACGACAGGATGATGTATGTTAATCGGATCATCACTTGTCTCATGGAAGTGCAAGAAGTAGCCAAGAATTTCAAAACCATAAACGAAGGCAGAATATAGATCAATGTCAGTTGCTTGCTCTGAAATTGTGTGGATACGTTGATTGATGGCAGAACTTCATATCTCTGTTGATGGCTCCACTACATTACATGCTGACAATACTAGTGCAATACAAATAGCAACAAATCCGGTCCACCATGAGAACAAAAATCGCATTGAAGTGGACTGCCATTATATTCGAGAACTTGTTGTTAATCAAGTCATCAGTCTTTGTCATATCCCGTCGCATGATCAATTGGTAGACTTGTTTACAAAAGTGATAACAAGGAGCATACACCAATTCTAATTATCCAAATTAATGCTTCTTGATAAGTAGCATCAATTTGAGAGGGGATGTTGACCATATCAGATATGATTCCAAATCATATCTGTTATGATTCAAAATATCTAATATGATTCTTAAATATCCAGAACAATATTCTAATTTAACTAAGCACAATCACACCATTGATATTGTTCAAGATATGATATGATATTTTGCTAGAATTATGCATGTACCTTTGTATATAACTAGTGGATAGTTTATCAATTGTAAAGGATAGAAATACAGAATAGTTTTGAACTCTTTTTGGTCTCTGATTTCTCATTTGTTATCAAATACTACTCCCAAACATGCAATAATACTCATACTGTAAAGATGTCCCCCTTTAGGGGAAAACTGAAAATCTGATACTTTGAGTCTATGCTCAATAATACTTCTTTAAAACTAAACTGAACTTAACTTAAATGACTTGACTATGCTTTTCTGAAAATCTTATTTTGACTCACTGTTCCGCATACTCTTTTATCAATGCATTGAACTTACTTTAAAGACTGATTGAAAATCCTTTCTCTAAAACTGATTATGCTTTCTTTAAACTAGCCTTGTTTTCTTCATAAAGATAATGCATAAGAACTGATATATCAAGGCTTTCATAAAATTCATAATTAAATATGGTTCATGTGGTGAAGTAAGCATGATCAATAATTAAGAATCGTCCAATCAATTAATATACTAAAATAGATACTACAAAATCAATATTCATGATAAGAAAGTAAGTAGAACCCTCAAATGTAGTAAGCCTTGGGTTTGAAACCCTAGTTGAACCTTGCTAACTGAAATTTCGATGTAGGGCGTGAGGAAGAACTCATTAACTCACTATGATAGCCTTATATACCTTAAATCACTCTAATTGAAACTCTAAGTTCGATGAGAAGCCCTAAAAGTCTCTTTTTGAACTTTAGGATGAGTTCTTGTTTTCGCTAGATATGTGAGAAAGATTTGATATAGACTCTTATTAAGAATTTGTGATTAGAGATTGAAATTTTTTAAAACTAATTTAGATACATGAGAGTAACATACTTTGGTATTAAAGATGCAGGAGATTACAGAATTTGAGAGAAAATAAGCCCCAGGTCGTCCAAGATGAATTTTATAATGACCACCGTCTTAACTTAATAAATATAGAATTTTGAAATCTAGACTCTCAAAAATTTATTTGGTGTGTGCGGTGCACCCACCCAGGCTGCTGGGAAAATGGCCTAGAGTGGTGCGCCCCTGCTACCAGGCATGCGGAGTGCACGATCAATTTGACATCTCTCTAGTAAAATCAGATAACATTTTACTCAAGAGTCGGGTTGACGATCGGTTAGTGACGTTGGAAACAATTATTGTAGGCCTTTAATTCGATAGGTTACGGGTCACCTAAATCTTACTATTCTGAGAGGTATGGTCGTTTGAAGTTGACCCTTGTAGGAACTCATGTGAAAACATAGCTGATAGAAATGTTTTGAACTTGGCTTAGTATTTGAGGTTCCTTACGACCCTAAACCATATCTGATATACTTACTACACTTTGTAAAGGACTTTAATATATATGCACAACTTAGAATTCATTGGGTCCAGACTTATTCACATACAAAGGATGATTAGAATCTTTGCTTAGAAGTTGTTGGACGTTACATAGATTGTCCCGCATTTATTTGGGTACTCAAAGAATTGTGACAGAAAGATGAAAAACACTTCAATTCTTGGCCGAAAGCAAATGAAAAGTCTTCTTGATGTGACACATGTCCATCCACTTTTAATGCTCCGAGTACGTGTCTTCCTGTGATTGGATAAAAACCACGGCCGACCTTCCAGGCAATACTGACGTTTCTTTTCCAAAATCTATTTATGTTCTTCCATTTTCAATTTACTTCCTTCACACCTTCTCCTTAGAACTTTCTTGTCATTCTTCCGACTTTCAAATTTTATCTGAGTTTCATTAAAGATTACCACCTTCTTAACTATCCTTTGACTTGATTTATCTTGAATCTACGACATAATTACAACTTAATAGGGGAGAGTGGGGGGACAAAGTCTACAATAGCAATTTGAAGGCACAAACCACAATTGAGGACGAGGATTTGGAGAATGAAGATGTTGGATGAATCATTTTACAAATGACCCATGAATTTTTACAAATGATCCGATTTAGATTTTTATCCAAAAATATTAACCCCCTTAAATTTTAAACTAAAAATTATTTTAGATTTGCATAAATGGAAATATTTATTCATGTGGAATGTTACTTGACATCTTTTTTTTAATACAATTAGAGAGTGCACACTACATACAATCATCTATTAAATGATGTGTGTTTTAATACATATATGGTTATAGTTTAGGTAGAAAAAAAAATTGATAATGGAAGTGTGACTTTGACCATTTAACTTTATTTTTTAAAAATGTCTACTTTCACTTGTCGAATTTAAAAATCAAGAGATAATTTATCAATTAGTTCTTGATAAATTGGACCTTCACCAACAAGATGAACAAAAGTTCATGTAATCAACCAACTTAACTATTAAGATTTGTTCCCCCTAGTCCATATTAAGTGAGTTGTCATAAGTTTTTTTTTTATAGTTCAAAATAAGTGAATTTTTCAAAGTTCAAGATATTTGTTAATTGGATTTTTTCTTCATATTTATCCTTCTTTTAATGATGTTGTTAACTACTTTACATTTTTAGGAGAATAGTTTAGGAATAATAATAATTAAGAATAGCCTTTGATATTTGTCCTTAATATTTTTCTTTAAGAGGAGTTTTATATCCCAACAATTCACTTAATATAGACTAGAGGAAGTACCAGTCATTTCCCCAATATATTTGTCAAAATATTGAATTAATTATATTCAAAGAATGATATAGTAAAATTAGGGAAAAGGTACAAGTACCCCCCCCCCTAAACTATGACCGAAATCCTAAAGACACACCTTAACTAAACTAAGATCCTATTACCCCCTTGAACCCATTTTTTTTCTTTTGTAAATTTGTACACCTTTTTGGCTTACATGGAATCCAAATATCTCCACGCGCCTCAATTGCGTAGAGTTACAGAGTGTGTCACGTAAGACAAAAGGTGTACAAAAATACAAAAAAAAAATGAGTTTGGGGGGGGGGGTGGTAATAGGACCTTAGTTTAGTTAAGGTATGTCTCTGAGATTTCGGTCATAGTCTAGGGGGGTACTTATGTCTTATCCCAGTAAAATTACTCTTTTATTTATTTCTCGTTAAGGAATGTGACAGGTGTGTACCAACTCAGACCTGAAGAGTATAAAAGTTCTTAAATACTAAAAAAATACTTATTACAGCCTTTGCATTTCACAAGGTTTTAGGGTTTTGATTTCCCTTTTTCCTTTGCTTTTGAATTTTCAATTTTTCGTCTTCGTCTAGGATTACCAGGAGACCGAGTTTATTCAAGTCCTTAATCTCCTCAGGTATATACCCAAATTCAATCAGAGCTTCTCATTTAATTGATATACACGTCCTCACTATATATGATAATGATTTATACTATGTTTTTTTCTTAAAGTAGGTAGATATACTCATTTGTGTCAGAGGCATTTTTATTGTGTTTTTTTACTCTATGTTATTTCATGTTCTCCTTGATTGTATCGATGATATGAGAGTCATATCCATCACCCTTCGTGTCCACCGTTCCAAGAAGACGCTGACCACCCAACTCGAAAAGGGCTACCTCAGAAAAAGCTGCCTACTTGTAGTAGAGTGAATACTACCTAATGAGGAGCCATCGAGGCTCTCCCACATTAATAACTAGCTTTTGCAGCGTGGAAGAATGGATATTTAGAGTCTGCAAAATTTGTATAAGAAAGTTATTGTCTATATATATGGTCTTGGGAAATGGATAACTTTTGAGTCAAGTTAGGTGCAAATGTTCATTAATTTCTTTATATGATAAAATGTAACATGGAAGCACAATGTATCGGTTGCTATTTATAAATAGTTAATCTAGAGTTGGCAGATGGTTTAGACAGGACTCTCGGTGAAATTATAGTAGTGGCGGAAGGAGATTCAAAATATAAATTTTGATATAAATACTAGAATTATACCTAAGATTTAAATATATGATCTAAAACATATTTTGAACCCCATTTGCCACTACACTAGTATCTTCCCTTATGTCAAATGTGATTTAACGATTTACACATAACTAGGAAGATTATGTTTGCCTTAATTTCACAGTATAATTTTTTAATGAAGGGGATCAAATTAACAACATTGCCAATACCTAGTTCCACCACTTAATAACAGTGCTAACTGTTAACTACCTATTCTAAATGGAATTGTCTTCTATAAATAGTACTCCCTCCGTTTCAAAAAGTGTGGTCTGATTTGACTTGACACGGAGTTTAAGAAATTAAAGAAAACTTTTGAATCTTGTGGTCCTAAATTAAAGTTATGTCAAATGTACAAAATTGGCCTTAATCTTGTGGTCTTAAACATGCCACGTGGAAAGTAAAAAGTAAAAAGTTACCAAAAAAGGAAAGAGGTCATTCTTTTTGAAACTGACTAAAAAGGAAAGGAGGTCATTCTCTGTGAAACGGAGGGAGTATTTAATAAGTTTAATAAAATATATAGGCTACGTTGATTGTTTTCTTCTAAAATTAGTGGGGGGGGGGGGGGAAAATTCAATAATAGTTCTAACTGCTAACTAACATTTCTAAAAAATTAGGGGTGAAGTAAATTCAAAACATAACATTAATGGGTTGAAACCAAAAATATGTTGTATAATTTTTGATAGAGATTGTTTGTGCATTTCTGAAAGGAGATTTTTTTATTCTACTTTCTAAACTCATAAGAACCTTAAATTTGTACCTACTGAATGGATTTGAGACCATATTAGGACTGGTCTATTGTGGGATCTACTAAAAAGAACCCTTCAAGGCCACAATTTATCTGATGCCACGATTAACTGTTGGGTTTTAAAAGATGTGAATGAAATTGAATAGTTGTGACTTCTATAAAGAGTTTTTGACTTTTCTAAAGAGTAGCGACTTTTCTGAAGAATTGTGACTTTTCTGAAGAGTTATGACTTTTCCGTAAGGTTGTGAATTTTCTAAAGGGTTGTGACCTTTCTGATAAGGCACAATAAGCAGCCATTCACACTACCATCTATTGTCTATAAATAGAGGTGTTCCTCTTATTTTTCAATAACAAAATTATGAACTTCTTTCTTTTCTACTAAATATAGTATTCTAAGTGTACTTTACTTTTGTTGAGTGGTTTGCTGACACCGTGCTTTTAAGTATCGATACACCGGTGAGTAAGATTATTCTATTATGAGAGGATATATTCCATTGACCTCGGGTACTTGAGGGGACTAATTTCCTTAAGAAAACATTGTGCATTCGGTGGGCTCAATTTTCTTTTTTGAGAAAATATTTTGTTTATTATTTTAAATTTGTTTCAGATTCTATTTTCTTTACTGGTTTTAAGTTTCTAGTTTTGAAAATATTCTTTAAACTTTGTTTTTTCTTACCAAGTTCTTCAAAATTATTGTTCTAAGTATCTTAGTAATAATTTCACACCAAAGGTGGATTTGAACTTTAGGTATTTATGTCAAGCATGATGCATTATACACAAACATTCTGCTGATCAACTTTGATGTTTCCTTGGGAGGAGAGTGTTTTTGTAGCTCATGCTGAAAGGTCTAACATTTATCTTCATCTGAAGCATAACTTCTTCAGGTCGAAAATTAGCTATCTTGTTTTCCTGGAGAATATGCCCAACTTTTGTCTTTTCTCCTTTAGTTGTTTTTTTCTCCAATATTTTATAGCCAAAAATGGTTTGCTTTCTACTGTGGACTTTTGACGTTTCTTTATTTTTCTACGGTTTCAGACTTCCATTGGTATCAACAGAGTTAGAGATTTCCAGCTAAATGTCTTCCAAGGAGGAGGTTGGGGAGAGTCGTGCACATGTTGTATATAATGGGAGTGCTTATAGAATCAATGAAATTGGGCTTCAACTTTATCCAGTTTCTGAGTATGACTTTGGCGAAGGCTTACCATATGCTCCTATAGATTGGCCAAATGCTGGTGATAAGTGGGAATAGCGGGCAGGGAAGAGAGTTACAAGTTCAGGCACCTTTAGAGATAGATATATGTATCTTCCGAAGCATTTTAAGGCTCCAAAAGGTGGAAAGAAAAATGCTTTTCGAAGTAAGATTTTAGTTAAAAAGTATCTCCAATATGTGTATCCTGACATGGATATAAACCAATTTTTTGCCTCATTTAGTTGGATGATTCCTTCAAAGCAGTCGCCAAGCTCAAAAAGTTAGCTTCGACAGGGCTCTTTGGTATATATCATGTAGATATTTATTCGGTTGTTTGCATCAATTAAAAAAAGCACTTACCACATCTTTTTATTGACCTAATGCCAAATTTGTTTTCTTTTTGATTAGATATTGATTTTGACTCAGATATGAAAGAGAGGACTACATCTTCAAGGACAGAATTGCAATCTTTACTGTCTGATTCTTTTATAAGAGCCATTACTAGTATGGCTTGTAACAAAATCTGTAGCAGTTTAACAGTAGAAAATCCTTTTTCGGCCATGCTTTGTGATATCTGTTGCAGTGAGCCTATTTTTTGCCGAGACTGTTGTTGTATCCTTTGCTACAAAACTATCAGTTTGGACTATGATGGGTACAGTTACATTCGATGTGAAGCAACAATAAAAGGCTACATATGTGGACATGTTTCCCATCTAGACTGTGCTCTACGAGCTTACATGGCTGGGACAGTTGGAGGAAACATCAATTTGGATGCACAATATTTATGTCGATACTGTGATTCAACGCTGGATTTGGTTCCACATGCTCTGAAGCTTTTAAACAACTGTACATCTGTTGTTTCTCGTGCTGACATCGAAATTTTTTTGAATGTTGGCATTTGTATTTTGTGTAGCTCACAAAAAAGAAGTGGAAAAGAGTTGTTGCATCGTATTGAATCAATCAAGGCAAAGGTATAGCTAATTGATGAATTGTACTTTTTTTCCTTATAATGCTATCTTTTTTCCATTTGAGGTTTACAGTTACTTGAATGACCAATTTGATAATCATATCAGCTTATGAAAGGAGTCTGCATTCAAGATGCATTCAAAAAGGAAAGTTGTGTGGATAGCACTGGTAACTTCTCTGCCCTCTCATCATCTTGTTTGTGTTGATCTGTTACTTTGACTTGAATATTTGTATCTAAGCAGGACATTTCAGTATGTACAAATGTGGTTCTCTTTTTATAAGTATTGTTTATTTCAGGACACAAATATAAACATTTGTTGATTTTTTTCAAGTTAACTACCCTATAGTTTAGACGATTAGATAAAAAAACATATTATATAAGGTGTAAAGAGATAAAAGACACAATTGATACAAATTTTTTTATACTTGTTCAAATCACCGATGTGTTGCCTAATCCAGTCTCCTTGGTTTCCTTAGAGCTTGAATGTTTCTGATTAGACAAATAGCCTATTGTGAACTCCTTGATATGAAAGATTACAGTTCACTTGTTGGTAACATCCTCTACTCGTATAGTTTTCTCATCTCTCATTTTCTTTTCTTATCACTAGTTAACTATATTAAATACAATGTTTTTACAAGATGAAACAGTGACTAGGATAAGCGTGTGCTAACTTGTTTCCATCTTTAGAAAAGTCATTCTTCCTTGATGAAAATAAATCTTTCTTGATTATGATAGGGTGTGCTTTCCTTCTAGTAGGTTGCTGACTCGTCTTGATTTCATTTTTATGCGAGTCAATCTCCTCAATTCTGGTACAATCGTTTATCAATCTTTCTTAATTCTGGTAGTGTGTGACTTCCTTCCGTGTTTAGATTTATGCTTTCTTTTCACAGGTTTTGGATGTATCTCTTTTTTTTCCTGCACAGATCATTTAGGATTAGTGTCATCATTACAACATAAAGTTAATAGAGCTAACAATACATTATTTGGTTCCATCAACATTTGAGTTCTGAGCATCGGATGGGAATTCTGTTAGTTTCATTGCTTCCAGAACGTCAAGTTTGAGCTAGTAGAGTGGTTGGTAAGGTTTTCGAGGCCTTAGGTTGAGAGTTGGCCGTTTAGGCGAGAAGTTGATCTTTAGGTCTAAAGAAATATCCAAGTGGGTATTTTTGTCTAAATGATCTTTTTTTTTAAATCCAAAGATTTCATTGAGTCTGAAATGTCGAGTTTAGTGGGGTGGCATCTTTCATTTATTTTTATCGGGTCTCGAATAAATCTTAAGGGTTCGTTTTGAGATTTTAATAAGTTGGAGATTATATTGTGTTGCTCATGTGGGGGTTGATTATATTGTGTTGCTTGTATGGGGGGTTGATTATATTGTGTTGCCTGTGTGGGGGCATAGATGTGTTGTTTAGCCTATGTTGAGGCCTTAATTGTTGTTCTATTTGCTTGGACAACATGTGATTCATGAGTTGCATGTGATAGAGGCTTGTAATGCTATTTTACCTGTAATTCTCGAGTGAGGGGCTGAGTTGGAAACATTATAATGCTTTGAGTAAACGAAATACTTTCTAAATGGAATTCACTTATTTCAAATGAACTCTTTCCCACTTTTTTTCATATGAGGGTGTATATCATGATTCAACTGAGTTTTGAGAAATTTAGATTATTGATACATGTTGAGTTGATTATTGCCTCCATGTTATATACGTATTGTGATGCATCCATCCTCATTCATCATATCATGTTCTTGGGAAATTGAGAAAAATGTGGAGATTTCTTTTGAGAAAGAAAGTGAGACACCTTTTTATATCCTTGACCACGCTAAGGTGGCAAGTTGATGAGATATTGAGATTTTGATTTGGTATATGAATTGCGAGTCCCCCATGGGTCCTTGTCTGGAATCCTTAGCTCGACAGGGTGTATATGACAAGTTGTGCGACAACCTTGATTCCGTCGTACCACCACATAATTGCATCTTCTCATTGCATTACATTAATCATTTGAGTTGCTTGACTTGTGTGTTTTATGGGAATTGTTGTGACCTTATGCGTTCACTTTAGTCGTGCCGTTCATTATAAATTGGCAGCACTAATGCCGGAGTGGGACTTTTTTTGTATCCAGGTGGAAGCGCGCATTAGTTAATTTATAAGATGATTAATTCCTTTTGCTCAGTTGGCCAAGCCTATGAGTACTTGTGGGTTGTTCTCACCACTACTTCTGAAACATTTTTTATGCAGATTCTAGTTAGGGTACTCCTCGCGGTGGCTGATCATTTCTAGCTTTGGAGATCTTTTCGGAGTGGTGGTGCGATCCTGTTTTTGGATCACCATTAGTTCCATCTGATATTTTCAGTCTTTATATCTTATCGGAGACTTATGATGTGTTTCATACTCTAAAGTTGTATTAGATGCTCTTTATACTTATGCTACCTGGTTTTGGGATATTCTTTATTGTTCTTTTCTATCGTTTGTGGCCTGACCACCCTTTTGGATTCTCGTATGTGTGTTATTTTTGGCTTACACACTTTTTTTTGGAGGGGGGGGGGGGGTTGGAGTGTGTGTCATCATAACCTCGACTTTTGGATTGTGACAAAATGCCTCTCAATTTGACAGGGGGACATATTTCAAGATACTCGAACAATCTTATCTCCAATTCCACCTGTCATTATTCCTTGAGAAGAGCATATCTTGTATTGTTTATTTAAAGTAGAACAAATACCAAAACTCCATTCTAATTATAGAATTTCTTTTAATTGTCATATACAACTATACCTCACTTTCATTTGGATGCAAATAGCATCAGTAAAATATGAAATATTAAATACTGAATAATTGCAGGTAGAGGTGTTCACGGGTCGGTTTGGATCGATTATTGGTCAAAAATCAAAATCACACCAAATTAATCGATTTTAAAATTATCAAAACTGCCCCCAAGGCCTAGCTCAAGTGGAAAAAGGTGGAGGATTTGTGGCTTAGGTCGCAGGTTCAAGCCCCACACCATGCAAAGCAAAGCCCAGTATTTAAGTGGAGAAGGGTAGAGGGGCGGGCCCATTATCCACCGAGTTTAGAAGGCTGTGATTGGTCCAAAGGGCGGGTCACAGACAGATTTCTCGGTTAATAAAAAAAAAAAAAAATTATCAAAAACCAAACCAAATCAAATATAATATACATTTATCGGTTCAGTTGTTGTCGATTTGTTTCGGTTATTTAGTTATTAACCATAAAAAATAAAATAAAATAAACAATTCATTCAAAACGTGATAAAGGTGACAACAATCCATTCAAAACCAAAAATAGTTAGAATGATTGACATTATAGAAATTTCAATCATTGAATTTACTAAGAATAAAGCTTTAAAATTCACCATTTTGGCCTAGTCTAGAAGGAAAAGACAGTGACATTTTCAATCCCAGAAAGAATTGTCATAGACACTTTCATGCCCCGAGCCTACACCCTGGACGTGGTCGGCACTCGAGAACCATTGTTGGTCCCAAGCGAACTCTTGGCCTGGCTCAACTCTTAGCGAAAGACTTACTCAAGAATAAATAAACCTCAAATATAACTAAACTCATAAATACATCATTACTAAAATTAGTTTAGCTTAATATAGTCTGAAATGTTCAATAACATAACTGTCTAACTCAAGTCTTAACTATTTAACAAAAGAAATGGAAAAGACTACTCAAAACACTACTATCTATGAAGCCTCTAATGACAATGATGTAAGTAGGGACAAGATCCATGACATCCTAACAAAACTAAAAGTAAATGGGAATCCTCTAGAAGCAAGGAGAATCACCAAAGCAACTCTGGAACCGCATGTTGTATCAAAGGTGCGTCTGTTGATGACCTTGAACTCCTGTATCTGCATCATAAAAGATGCAGGCTAAATGACATCAGTACATGGAATGTACAGCATGCAAGGAGAACTCTAAAGCACAAACATAAGCTTGAACTAATAACAATAAAGAATGTACTCACCTTATCTCAACTCAACACAACTCAAGGATACTCAAATTCAGAAGTACTTAACTCAGTTCAAAATAAAAGCAACAATAAAGATGCATTATAAAGAAAGCTTTTAAAACAGTAGATAGTAACTCAATGTATTTAAAAATACAATAATAACTCTTTTACTCTTATTTGGGAGATTCTCTAACCGACAACCATCACTATGAGCTATGTGATGATACAACGTCTCGCCCACGCTGTCAGAACTGTCCTATACCTTGACGGAGTATAAGACATCCTCAATTAAGTGGATCTACTAAGATATGCTTAAAAAGCAATAAGTAATCATCTAAAAAGTATGACCTTTTCTACCCACGTTGGCATACATGGTTTATGGGGACTTTGAGTTGTCTGAACTCGTCCCCATATCGGTGCTCAATACTACTCCCAAAATATAACTAGCTCATATGTTTAAAAACATAACTCTTTCTGTGGTTTGAGATTATTACTCAAAATCTTTCTCT